>NW_013665710.1:435651-453724 GCF_000517525.1 Limulus polyphemus
TCAAAGCCAAGTGATTTCTTTAATCAAGGCATTAACAACCCAGATGTATATGAATTGGAGAAGTGAAAACAACAGAATTAACGAACTTGCGAAGTTTTCTAAACATAAAGTTCTAATAGCTCTCTCATTAAAATAATGGTTTTACTTGTAAGTTTTAGGACACATAATTAAACCTAGACTACAATGTTGATGATGTAATCTCATGTTGAGAGACGTTGAGACACCCTAAGATGAGCTCATCATCTCATTTAACTATCCATGTATAGAAACACCATTCGCCATAGTAGCACTATCCTTAGTAAGGTCATCCGCCTATAGAAACATCGTCCGCCTTTGTAAGACGTACGCAATATGCCTAGTAAAAAATATCCGCCTATATTAACACCATCCATCTATAAAAACTCTATCAGCCTTTGTAAAACGTATGTAATATGTAAGTGAAAACTATAAAGTAACTGTTAACATGTGTAAAATGAAATACTTTGCCAAGAACTCATTTACTGTTATACACAATAAAAAGCATAGTTATATGGATAGAAGAGTAGCATATAAATATGTTTAATCCATAAAGCCTAACTAATGAATCGTGTGCATAAAGTGAAACATTGAGATTGTATATAAATTATTGCATGATATTTTCGTAAAAAATACAAATAATATATTTATATGTAATTAAATAGAGACGTTGATGACATGTTGAGATCGTTGATCTACGTCACTCTCTGGTAGTTACCTCGCGAACTATCTGCGCGTTCATCGTGCTAACATGCCCTATGGTGTCACTTCGTATACGTCATTGCTCTCTTTACGTAACAGTTATATAACCCACAGGTGTCGGCATCCCTTGTATTTTACGTAACAATTATGCAGCCCCCACGTACTTATAATACGTAATAGTTATGTAATCCTCAAGCGGCATCCTTTGGGCACAGGGGTATGACGATAGCTACTTTTATTCTTACCCTTACACAAACATGAGGCTTAGGTATATTTTTTTATAAGCATGTTTTGTCCTTATCAACAATAACATCAATTTTATCCTTGTTATAGGAGAACATAAGTTACCCTATTGTACAACATCAGTTTTTACTTGTACCCTTAGTAGAATAATGTATTGAACTATAGTCTTAACTTTGTACTTTGACATTTGTATAAACAAGTTTTAGTTTCTTCTACATACGTACATTATTTCTTATAAGAGCTTAAGTTTTGAATTAGAATGAAAAATTCGAAAGAGAATGATGTTTTTATTACATTCATGTATTGAATCCAAAAACTGTTTGTTTTTGTTTGATTTATTGGATCAGCTTTTGACTCGCTTTAGGAGTCGTCGTTTGGCTTAATGAACAAGATAAGCATACTGTTGTAAAAAATAACATTTTATGTGTACAGCTTTGAGCGTGTTTCAAATCATGTGTTGGTATTGTAGAAAAGACACACTTGTTATAAACGTAACAGCAATGTCAAATAATAAGAATTTCAGAAAATAATAAATGTGTCTCAAAACACACTCAGAGGTGTTCTTTCAAACTTTTATAATCATAACTGTACGTTTATATTTTTCAATAAGCCTTATGATGACTCCTAAAAGCGGGTCGAAACTAGTCCAAATGAACAAAAAAAAACTATTTTGAATTAAATATATGAATATGGTGAAAACCAATTTTTCAATTTTTTTCATTCTTATTTAGAACTACACACATTAAAATAGGATGACTCTTCAAACTTTAGTATCACCTTTTCCTTGTACGCATTTCCCAAAAGCTGCACGCTTTTGAAGTCTACTGCTCCTTTCAAGCCTTTCTTTCCGTCTTTCTTCCGCCTCCTACACCAACGTCTTAGACAGCAGTAACAGATACACAAAAACAGAAGAGCGATTCCAATCAGGATAAGAATAATGACAAAGAGTGGAACTATAGATAATAGACAGAAACATTTTTATATTAGTTTCTTCAAACGCATGTCTTCAATGCTTCATTAGAAGATCATATTTTACGCACGTTCTAATACATTTATAAGAGGCAAAAAATTATAGCTAATGCATTTACAGTATTAGACGAAATCTAATTAATCTTACTAAACAAAAATATTAATCAAGAAATGTCTAACAATGTATATATACTTACAGTGTAATTTCTAACAATGTATATATACTTACAGTGTAATTTCTAACAATGTATATATACTTACAGTGTAATTTCTAACAATGTATATATACTTACAGTGTAATTTCTAACAATGTATATATACTTACAGTGTAATTTCTAGCAATGTATATATACTTACAGTGTAATTTCTAACAATGTATATATACTTACAGTGTAATTGCTAACAATGTATATATACTTCAGTGTAATTTCTAACAATGCATATATACTTACAGTGTAATTGCTAACAATGTATATATACTTCAGTGTAATTTCTAACAATGCATATATACTTACAGTGTAATTTAATGGTAACAAAGAAAATAGCGTTATTTATTTATTTATTGATAATGGTATTTATCAGTCTCAAAAAAGATCTAGTTCAACATACTAATAAGAAAATTCATTGGTGTCAGACAAGATTCATGTCTAGCTAGTAAGAGTAACTTTATTAATTTCAGGGAATATTTGATTCATCGTGTTAAAAAAAAGGTGTTTAAAAGTGTTAAGGAAAGTCTTGTTCTAGATATTCAAGAGAGGGAGTTTATTGGTGCCAGAATACTCAGGAAAGATCTGGTTCACTGTATTAAAAAATGTGCTTAAAGGTGTTAAGGAAAATATAATTCTAGATAATAAAGTTAGAGTTTATTATGTCAGGCTACTCAGGGAAGATCTGATTCACCATGTTAAAAAAGCGTTTAATGGTATAAGATCTAGCTCTATACACTAACAATACATTTATGAAGAGATATATTTATTCATACTCACGATGTGTCTTATCCATTATTTTGTGAAGCATTTTTTCGCCGAAATTTTCCTCCGGAACAGAAGTGATGTTAGATCCCACTGTCGTTGCTCCGGAAACACTAGCAATCCCGGGTGGAGCACTTACAGCGCCGCTGTTACCAGCCATGGTTACCGCCCGGGCTGAAGTGTCTGCCACGGATTCTTCTGGAGCAAATTTCCGTAACCTGAGAAGTAGCTCGTCTATATTTCTAGGTGGAATCATTCTTGCGAGCACTTAAAGTGGTGCCTACAACAACAATCGTAATAAATATGCATAACTGCAACTTATTTTTGAGATTTCACCCTTTTAAACTCGATAATCTTAAAGAAAGTCTTCCATTTCTTGCTATGAACTATTAATAAAAGCACAAAAATGTTTCTTTTATAAAGCAGGAATGTGAAGTTGATGCGCGTATATACTTCATATACTATCTATTTAATATTATGTTGTAAACTGCTTTTAGTTGGTGAACCTAAAATAAAAAACTAGGCTTAATAGATGAAACGTGACTTTGATTGAAGAGACTCGTTGGAAGTAGCATGATGCTGTTAATCTCTTGGACTACGCTTGTCTGACAAATGATGAGATTTCACTGTCACTCTTATAGAGCACCCATGACCCAAGAGTGCGAGAGCGTTTTCGTGACAGTGGGCCTCGAACCATGAACTCTCGGATTCACAGTTCGATGAAGCTAACCGCTAAGCCATTAAAGTTGGTGTTTTCACATAATTAAAGTGTTGTGTGATTAATGATGTTCCGATATGACTCAATGTGTGAAATAACGAGCACCTTTTTAACATGCGTGAGGATATAACCTGTGAGGATACAAGTCGAGCAATCGGCAGCTACTTAGGAACAGTACAATATAAGTAACATACCTTTCTATACCGAAATAAAGAAACACTTTAACTGTTTTACCTTTAATGACGAAGAATTCCTATATTTGCAGTTATTTTTGAAACCACACTAAACCAAAAAATGATAAAGATATTTTGCATATAATTGAATGCCAATACATTCTATGTCCGTTCACTAATCGTAAACTGGTAGTGTAATATTAAACCACAACTCATTCTTACTAACCTTAGACTGGTAAGATAATATTCAAACCAGAACTCATTCTTACTAACCTTAGACTGGTAAGATAATATTTAACCCACAACTCATTCTTATCAGTCTTAGACTGGTAAGATAATATTTAAACCACAACTCATTCTTACTAACCTTAGACTGGTAAGATAATATTTAACCCACAACTCATTCTTACTAACCTTAGACAGGTAAGATAATATTTAACCCACAACTCATTCTTACTAACCTTAGACAGGTAAGATAATACTTAAACCACAACTCATTCTTACTAACCTTAGACAGGTAAGATAATATTTAAACCACAACATATTCTTACTAACCTTGGACTGGTAAGATAATATTTAAACCACAACTCATTCTTACTAACCTTAGACTGGTAAGATAATATCTAAACCACAACTCATTCTTACTAACCTTAGATAGGTAAGATAATATTTAACCCACAACTCATTCTTACTAACTTTAGACTGGTAGGATGATATTTAAACTACAACTCATTCTTACTAACCTTAGACTGGTAAGATAATATTTAACCCACAACTCATTCTTACTAACCTTAGACTGGTAAGATAATATTTAACCCACAGCTCATTCTTACTAACCTTAGACTGGTAGGATGATATTTAAACAACAACTCATTCTTACTAACCTTAGACTGGTAAGATAATATTTAACCCACAACTCATTCTTACTAACCTTAGATAGGTAAGATAATATTTAACCCACAACTCATTCTTACTAACCTTAGACTGGTAAGATAATATTTAACCCACAACTCATTCTTACTAACCTTAGACTGGTAAGATAATATTTAACCCACAACTCATTCTTACTAACCTTAGACTGGTAGGATAATATTTAAACAACAACTCACTCATTCTTATTAACCTTAGACAGGTAAGATAATATTTAAACCACAACTCATTCTTACTAACCTTAGACTGGTAGGATGATATTTAAACAACAACTCACTCACTCTTACTAGTTTTGGGTTGGTACGATAAACATTTAACTCTAACTGATTATTACTAATCATATACTGATAGGATAAAAATTTAAATCAAACTAAAATCATATCAGTAAGTTTATCTTTATGTGATGTGCATAAGAGCCTGTTAGTTAATAAAAGAAAAAAGTTAAAAATCCTCTTTTAATCTAACATCACTGATTAAAATCCCCGAACTTAAAGCGCAGAAGCTCCTCTTAGCGCACAGTTAAATTTCAAATATTTTATTTTTAATAACATTTTAGGCAACTTAATGCAGATATTAATTTTTCTGTTTGTTTGTTTTCGGATATTTGCGCAAAGCTACTCAATGGTTATCTGCGCCAGCCGTCCCTAATTCTGATCCGATAGACTAAAAAGAATGTAATTAGTCAACAGCACCCACCGCTAATCCTTTCGCTATTCCTGTTTTACTAAACAGTGAGATTTGACTGTCACACTTATAACAAACCCACGGCTTCAAAATGCAAAAAATCGATTTGTTTTTTTCTTTTTGACGGTAATGGAATGCAAACGAGAAACCCAAGATTCATAGTTCCACAAGCTAACCACAACACTACGCTCGGCCTCGGATATAAAAGAGATAAAGCTTAGGCTACTACGGGTCTAGCCTAACTAATGAATTCTCCTATTGATCGAAAAGCTTTCTAAGTTGGTGGTGAGGTAAGCATAAAAAAACAGATCTTAAGTGAAATCCAAACCGGAGTAACTAACAGGGTTGTGAGTTACAACATATGCAATTTTATAAAATATTTTATTTTACTTCGTAGTCAAGCTCTGTCATTTCAGGTTATAAAACATGTTCTTATTTGCCACACAGACAGCCAGACCACACGAGAAACGAAGCAGACTTCAAAGACGGGCTATGAAGCAGTCTAATCTGAGATTATTCATGTGGCAACGTTCGATCATTATTCACTAATGAAAACACAACAACTACTTTTGTCGCTAAAATTGTTTATTTTACTCACACTGTTTGATTTTAGCGCTAACTGAACATGGTGTACTTACATGTGCAATATGGAAAGAAGCTGAGAATGACGTTGATCACCTTGAGCTGTTCTGAATAGAGCCAGTTTTTACTTTTAGATTCTTCTGAATTGATAAGAAAGCCATCACGGACATATCGATTTGCTTTCCAGACTCATACAATTAGAAAATTCTGAGTATTACAAATATTTATGCATTTATGAAAATATCAAAGCTCCAACTATACAGGTAAAACTGTACTAGAAATTCTCGTGAGGCACCAAATGTAAATAAAAAAACTATATTTAGGTATAATTAAGCGTAATTTATTTTCTCACAGTGACAAATAAAACTCTATCACGTATATTTCCTTGAAATCAATCTTGTAATTAAACATAACTAAAGTGTAAGGTCTTCCTCAATTTTGAATTTAAACTATAAAAGATAAACAGCTTTCTCTAAGATTTAATTCAGATAAATAACAGTTTATCTTAATCTGATCCAAGATTCATTTTTATCTGTTTATTTCTAAACAACTAAAAAAACTGGATATTTTTGAAGATGAAGATACTTTAGTGAGAGAAGAAAAAATAAATGTGGTTCAAGCATTTTCTACTCCCAGTTTTCAGTTCCTTATTTGTTCAACAAAATCTTGTTTTTGTCACGAACTACAACTCATCAAGAAACTTCAAAGCCTAACTTAATAGAACTACACAATTTCCCTCTCAACAGCACAAAAAACGTGTTAAAACCTGATAACAACGACAAAACTAGACTGCTTTTCTTTTTGATTCAATTTTCTTCTGAAGGATTTTTTTATGTTAAAAATATAAAACCGCTTCTATTTATTTCTGCTGGATTTGAATCATCTCGAAACTAAGGAGAAGAGACATTATAAGCATGCTAGGTTTACTAGAGTTTCGAAGTGTGTAATGCTTTCGTCCACACACGCTCAAGAAATCTTGAACTGAATTTCATACACGAAATTTCTTTACTACATTTATATCAAAGCAAACTCTACTGCACAATACTTGAAAACGTTTCATGCTTTGTTCCATAAATACATATGGATAACCTAGTATCGTTTAATTACTACTCGTTGTAATGAAACTCCTCAAAAATCTGTTTGAGTTTTGAATTGGTAAGCTTCAATAATATGTAAAGGTTTAAAGCGTTGGAATGCTTACGTTGTGATGTGATATGAAAAGCTTTTTTTTTTCTCCAAATCAGTTTTAACAGAGCTGCAGATATTGTAGGAAAATAGCGAATAATTAGAAAACATAAAAGGTAAAACTTACACAAACAATCTAAGCATTTTAGAAATGTTTAACCTGCACTACTACTACTGTTTCTGTGGTTTGTTGAGAGCAAAAAATTATAATCTGAAAACCCTAAACAATAAACGTGGTCAGTAAGTTATAAACGCTGGTAAAAAAATCTTTATTTGAAATGGCATTATTTGACATGCAGATAAAAACTGTACTATATCGACAATATGAGTATTACTCAAAAAGCTTTTTATTGACAACGTAAATATCCAAACGAAACTCGTCCAAACAATTATCATATTTTAAACTCGCAAATACAAAGGAAAGAAATTTGATATTTAGCTTGGTGCAAATATATTTCAAATAAAATGTTCAATTCTTCACTGCATAGAAAAGGAGTTCCGTGACGGAGAAAAATATCTCTTTGTAAAAACGAGCCAGACGATGATATTTGATATGACTGCCAGTAGCATTGCCATGGAAACCCTGCATCAGATGTTCTGACGTCAAACACCTTTTAACTCGAATAGGAATGGCAACACTACAGATTAAATCTGAACAGAATCATCAATAATACAGTATAATGCACGTTGAAATATAAGTTCTACTGCATCAGCTATGACCATAGCTCGAGTCACTTTCATTTCTCTTAAACAGAGCTCTGCATTTAGCCTTATAGCATGTGAATAAATATGTCTTAAGCAACCAAAAATAGAGTATCTGCATAGGACGTTAAGAAATTACGATTTCAGTTTCTATTTACCTACATACATACTTAACTACCCACTCATTCATTTATTGATCCATCGATAGACAGATCTATATATTTTTCTACTCGGAAATCTAATTCAGCAGGAAGTTAACCCACACTGTTGAGCTAGTTGTATCGTTTGGTTTCTATTATTATTTGTTTTTGACTATGTATATGTACATGTAGTCTGTGTCTGTCTGCATCTGTCTATTTATTTGTGTGCATGTAGTCTGTATCTGTCTGCTCTTACTTTTAATATGTCTACATGTAGTCTATGTCTGTATGCTTCTACCTGTTTATATGTGAACATGTTGTCTGTATCTGTTTGTTTCTGCTTCTTTGTATTTCTACATGTAGTCTGTATCTGACTGCTTTTGTTTGTTTATATGTCTACATGTATTATGTATCTGTCTGCTTCTGTTTGTTTATATGTCTACATGTAGTCTATGTCTGTATGCTTCTACCTGTTTATATGTGAACATGTAATCTATATCTGTCTGCTTCTGCTTGTTTGTGTGTCTACTTTTAGTCTATATCTGCTTGCTTCCACCTTTGTATATGTCTACATATAGTCTATATCTTTCTGCTTCTACCTACGTATATGTCTACATTTAGTCTGTACCTGTCTGCTTCTGCTTGTTTATATGTGTATATGTAGTTTGTATCTGTTTGCTTGTTTATGTGGGTGCATGTAGTATATCTATATCTGTCTGCTCTTACCTGTTTATATGTCTACATATCTATATCTGTCTGCTTTTACTTCTTTAGATGCATATGTGTGGTCTATATCTGTCTACTTCTTCCTGTTTATATGTGTGCACGTGTTCTGTATCTTTCTGCTCTTACTTGTTCATATGTCTACATGTCTATGCATTGTCTATATCTTTCTGTTTGTATCTGTTTATATGTGTGCATGTAGTCTTTATCTGCCAGTTTCTACTTATTTATATGTACATGTTTTCGATGTATATTTCTTTCTATCTATTTATATTTATGTGCAATATATATAAGGAAAGTTAGACATTGTTGAATATGTTGTACTGATGGAAGTTACTCATTGATAAAACATTTTGTAACTAGAGGGATACTCAGAAGAGCGCAAACCTCCGCCAAGCAGCGTTGATAACAAAATACGAAAATGTGTCCGTGTGTCCGTTGATAACAGATACAGACCAGTTTTTGCAGGACAGTTAGGAATAATATTCTACATACGTCCACCAAGTTTCATCAAAATCCGATCATTTTTGACTGAGTTATAGAGCAAAAATAGTTTGTAAAATCGGTCACCATGTTAGCAGATAGGGATTTTTGTTTTGGATTTTCGTGACCTTAACTCTTTAAAAACGACTAATTTTAAGTTGGGTCATAGTCCAAATATATATCAACTTTCGTTTAAATCCATTCAGTCGTTTCTGAAAAGTCTTGTTGGCAAAACCCATACACACACACACACACACAGAGGTAAAACCATAACCTCCGTCAACTTCGCTGGCAGAAGTAATGAGGAGAATTATTTATTGTTAAAGGCTTATTTATTGTGAAAAGCTATCCACAGCTCAATTTTATTATAATGAGAAATTTTTAAATTGTTTTTAGCAGAGTTATACACTCTTAAAAGTTTACCTAAAAAGGAAAGTTACTTGTTTGAGAAAGGTATATAATGAATATAGGAATATAGTAAAGTTTTGTCTACTGTTTGATATTCATTCCAGTATTTAAACATTATTTGTTTAAAAAGACTACATAACTGGCTTAAGTTTCCAATATAAACATCCCTTTATGCTGAATTAACGTAGCCATTCATCTTTATAAATTCTCACTAGACCAGCAGAACATACAAAAAAACGTTAATCGGATCATGCTTTCTTGAAATTAACATAAAATACACCTTTATTCAACAATCTTTACCCAAGTTCCGGCTAGTTAGGTTCCTAGTGAGATTTGATTTATTTTATAGAACCAACAGTAATGGCGTCGACCTTTACGCAGATTCGATATCTGAATGAGTAGTGACGCATAGTAGCGTATAGAACACAACATACGGGGGACGCTCAACAAGACAACAAAAAGTATTCTAGATAATAAAAATAAGACAAAAAACTGGCTTACCGCCAAGAACACCTTTTTCTCGGGAGCCTTATATCTTTGTATGGTGTGAGAATAGAAGTCTTTCTGGAAGTGAGACGAACTGTTTTACTTAGAATCGTTCACAACCCAGAACTCGAAATAGCGTTCCAGTGGAGCACTCGCTAATCAATAGACACAACTACTAAGATGTAGGGGTAGATGGCGCTGTCTATAAAAATGATATAAGTGACCAACCGATCATAGGTCAAACTCGGTGTTTGACTTAAGGTGAAGAAATTTTGTCTTACATGTGTCATTACGTTATATAAAAAACAACAAAAAACACAAACATGCATATGTAAGGATATGAAAATAAGAAAAATTAAGGAAAAATTGACAGTTGAAAAATACCAGTAATACCTTTTGTAGAACAGTTTTACATATTTATAGAATATTTTCAAACTACACGAGGGCTATCTGCGCTAGACATCCCTAATTTTGAGCTGACAGAATTAAAGGAAAGCAGCAACTCAACAACACCCACCGCCAACTCTCGGGCTACACTAATCAAATAATTATTTTACCGCGCTATTTTTTCGACAGTGGGACGCGAACCATGAACTTTCGGATCCATAGTCTGTCATAGTCTTTTGTATTTTTGATATGTAAATAACATAAATACGTATAAATCGACCTAGGATAGGTAAGGAATGCTTTTTTTTTTTTTACATTCTTAGAAATGTTTTCCATGCACAGTTTCTGGAAAGTGCATAACATACTCGTCTAAAAAGGTGCTATTGTTGGGTTACATGTATCCCAGCAACTATATAGGCAAACATGTTTTATATCCATTCTGAGTTGAAAGTAACGCGGAAACATTATATAATCAAAGTTTTATTTATCCACCAGTCCTGCAGAAACACACGCTGGAATAAATATAACTCAACAGTACAAAAAAGATCAAGATTACTTATCGCTTAAGATACATTAAAAACAATAACATAAAATCTAATAGATTAAAAGTAAAAAAGTGCAAAGCATTTGATCTAATAATGAGATACCAAAATACTGGGAAATTTCTTTCAACAACATAAATCAATATTACCCTTTTAATTCATTAACAATAATAAAATAAACTACAATTTTTGTTAACATTAACATAAAACTATCTTATCCCAGATATCCATAACGATACAATTATTTAACTTTATCAAGACTTACGGCCTACTGGTATTCCAGACTTATTATTGAAGACAATCTAACGTCAGAGATAGAAATATATGCAACTTTGTTCTTTAAACTGTTTATATATAAACTTGGGAGTTTATCGTTGCATCCAATATATATATATATATATGACACGTTTTTGCTGATATAAAAATAAACTTTCATAAACGTTTTAATATCTTTATTATTCGTATAAACAAGGCACCAATACTGATCATCAGTGAATGTCGTGATAAAATAACTCAATTTATATAATCAACCCAGATGTTAAAAAGATCATATATATTTTATTCACTATCCACAAACTTTAGTTCTCTGTAACTAAACTATAGACGTAGTGGCGTCAAAAACTAATCTACATCATAATTATATGTTAAGAATGAATAAATCATTTCTCATCTTTCATGAAGAAGATTGGGTTTACATACCTTATTATCTTCTATGTATTTGAAAGAAAATTGTGATAGTATTTGTCAATTTTACACTTCAAGTACAAAAACCTGAATAAATTCCATACATGAAAATCATTTTAATTATTCTCACCATTTATCAATTGAGCATGTACCAGATTATACTTTTGAAAATTTATGATGCAGAACCATTTAAAAAAGAGTCACTGATTAACATAAGTCTGAAATAAAGGAAGGAAAATATATAAAAGATTCTTCCACTGAAAGTTGATATTATTCACAATATATTTTACAAGCCTATAAGATAATTTGAAATCTAAAATCATGCTGTCAGTTCACGAGACTTTAAGTACAAGACTCACAGTGTAGAATACAACTAGAATAACAATTAATGTTTCGTTTTAGATTAGCAGTTCTCCAACGTACTCATGCACCCCCAATAAAATAAAGAATCCAAAGAAATAACAGTTGAATCCATTAAAAGTACATCAAAGAAATAGTTACCGCAAAATACTTGTTTGAAATACATTTCAAATGAACCTAATGGGTTAAGAATTTGAATGATACCGTGGCCCTGTCTATAATCTTATGCATAGTCCCAAAGACTGTAATAAATACATTTATTTCAGTATCAAGAGCAAGCTGAAAACGATAACTGTTGTTATTTAGTTGCATAGCGAAAGATGTCTTAAGACTAAGATTGACTTACAAAAACGATGTTGTTGGCATTATTGTTAATAAGTGCAAAGCTGCACAAAGGATTATCTGTGCTTTGTCCACTGCGGGTATCGAAACCAATATTTTAGAGCTATAAGCCTTCAGACTCACCGCTGAGCCACCAAAATGCTTACAAATATGATCTGAAAGAGGTTCTATAGCAAGATAAATACACTGCACTAAGTTTGTCACCTTGAGATATCCCTTGTTTAAAAACTACTTCGACCAGGAATAAATTAAATCTGACTATTATGAAGAATCATACCAATAATATTTTATATTTAATTGAGTTACAATTCAAATATCTGAAATACTGCCATATCTTCTGGTTTTGTTCAGTAGTATTTTCTGTTGTAAACATCATTGTTTAGTATTATTTTTATAACATCTTGGCTGGCGAAGAATAATCTATAAATCGAAAGTTTGGGTGATATTACTTTAGAATAAAACTGCTAAAAGCTTTTACAAATCGTTCATTGCTAGATCAATGCGGTTTCCAGTAAGAATATAATAGCATTTCAACCGCCTACATTGTGAGCTGAAAGCAGCTGTCGAAGAAGCATTTTGCTCAATACCAGAGATCATCATGTCCGTAAGCCATATAAAATACAAAGCTTCTATCAGTACTTTGTATATATATATTTATTTATTGGTATTTTATTTAAATTAACCTTACTATCATTCACAAGAATTGACGAACCAGCTAAGAATTGTTATAACACGCCAATCACACATCATAATCCAGTGCTGTCGTGGCTTTTCGCTAACACGAGGGCTCATTACACCGTCTGGGATACGACAGAATATATAAATATCATCATATTGATGAAAAACATTTAGGTTGTGAAGAACAACTATACTGACGAAGTATGATCAATATATTGGAAGTTTGTGTGATATTACGTCACAATAAAACTGATAAGCTTTTTAACAAATCCTTCGTTATTAAATCATTATGGTCTCCAGTAAGAATATAATAGCATTTCAACCGCACACCCCATTCACTCTATACCAGAATAATAAATAGTAAATGCCAGTGCTAGTAAATAAGGAGCTGATAAAAATTAACTTATTTTTAATATCATTATGAATTAATAACACACAAACTTACCATCTAAAGTTATATATTCTTAAATTGGTGAACTAGTGTTTATATTTACATTATTGTGATTTTTTTTCATTGTTCTCTAAAGGTTTATTCCATTCAATATTGTTTGTCCATTCCTTCGTGTACTTCAACTGACGTTAAAGTATATGAGCTCGACTTTATTACACATTATATCTCACCATAAGGTTACACCATATTAAAGCTAATATTTACAGAATTCCAATATTTTTCTATATATATATCACTGTTAAACCAATTACAATAGCTTAAAAGATATACAATTATCATTCATTCGACACATTCAACTAACTCGGAACTCAAGGTTTTCATCATAAACTATAACCACATATCCACTAAGAGAAATTTTAACATGTTTGAAGTCCGTATTTTCTGTTCAGGTAACATATCTCGAAAGTTGGACAATCATTTACCTTTGCTAAGTCCTATTTGTCGGACGTAGTGACAAAGAAGGTGCCATAACGGTCAACACACTAATCAGTTTTGACATGCAGAAAAAGAAAACGGTCAATTATTAATAATTTAGTTAACACTAAGTTACAAAATTTAGTTAAAGCCTTTAGTAAATAATAAAAGAAAAATGGAACTAGTTATTTCAGATAACGATAAAATCATATGATGTCTAGCGTTTCAACTGTAAAAATAATCATGTGTATGTAGTACTTGTGCTACATGTGTTACGTTTTTCACCACTTCTCTTTAATATGGTGTGGTTCTAATTGGTTCTTCATCCATCACCTCTATCTAGTACAAAATTTACTTGGAAACATTGCCTAAAGAAACCTTTCTGTAAATAGATAATTGGTGTGTGTTGAATTTTACAATAACTGTTGATATAAGATTCAGTTGTGTTTCACGTTTCATAGAAACCATCTAAAAATAAATAGATAAACTTCATATTAGGCTTCACACAATCAATCTATGAAAAGTTTAGCTTGGCTTTTTTCATTATCTGATTATAACGAGAGTGATCTTCAATTGTGTGTGAATGTATCACTTAACACAGTTATTTTGGAAGAAACTTCATTTGCATGTTAAGCTTTCCTGAACGTGATCGTTAAAACATATTGTTGCATGATGCGTTTCACTCAGACCTTTTTTGAAAACATATAACTCGTCTATGTGAAACTCAGTTGAGTGAAGGGTTTTACTCAACCATTTTTATAATTTTTAACGCAAGATTCAAATAATTATTTTTGTTTTTTTCTTCGTTTGAATTATATAAGGTTTAAAATAATTATCACCTTAAATAAATGTAAATCTAGTACGATTTTAGCTGTTATTTCAAGCCATAATTTCAGAAATATAGGTTATGTTGCTAGTCATTGAAATTTCGTATTTGAAACGTCATTTTTATTGCGTTTATAAAAACACAACGCGTTTGAAGTTTGCTCCTTGATTTCTTGAAAGTCTAAAGAAATATTGAAGTTTTAAAATTTTTCATCTTACACAATTAAATATTCTCTGAAGCAGTTAGTACTATACTACTTTCCAGTTCTTTAGTTATTTCAGCAGTGACCAGACGGTTTCAAAAAATAGAACAGAAAAAGAATGTAAACGAATATGTGGCAGAGAAGAGCACTGTACTTTTCACTAAAATCGATAGTATTGATAAGGTCTTGAACGAGTTGCCTTTCACTGCACGTGGTAGAGATAAATAGAACAAGTAAAACAAACTAGATGTTTAGATATTTTATTTCATCCAAAAAAAAATTGAGAAATACCTATACTTGAGTTTTGTATATTTATCTGTACACTGCACAACATACTTTAAACATTTATATCTATAATGAACATAAGTTGTTGTTGTTGTCAAACACAAAACTAAACAATGGACTATTTGTGTTGTGCCCACCACGGGTATAGAAACTCGGATTTTAACGTTATAAGTCTTCAGATTTACCTCTGAGCCATTGGGGAGGGGGGGGGGGCTCGAACATAAAAGCAATTTATTTGTGCGCTGCATACGCATTTCAAAATCTGAGTGGCACGTGAAACGGTTATGGTTTAGTGTTTTAAAACGAAATGTATTTTATGTGTTTGTATTAAAAATTTCAATAACATCAATATATGAACTCTTAGACTTAATTGGGCCTTTCTTCGTGTAGTTTGTTCGAAAACATTTTATTAAAACGACACACGTAAGTGAACGCTGATAATTGAATGTTAATCTCGTATTAGTTATTTTAGAGCAAAGCCACATTGTGCTATTTACTGTGTTCATCGTGGGGAATCGAACCCCAGAGTTTAGTGTTTTAAGTGACTGAGTGTTAGTCCAGTGAAATACATAGATTAAATAAACTTACAATCTCCGAAACGCGAGACGAAATATTAGTTCGCTACGAAACAAAAATAAAGAAACTATAATAAGATTTCTCTAGTCTTATATTAGAATGAGCTGGATCATATCTCATTTAATTACAAATGAAATATGTTTTAACTATTTTGTAGTTTAACCAAGGATTACTAATAACACATAAAAGTGGTTTGAAATGAAAGATAAATCTATTTTTAAAACATACTTTCCTTCTATAGATACTACCTGGTAGTCGTATCTTTGACTACTGTTTGTAATTTTGAATTATAATAATAGAACATACATTACCCATCAATCTGAAAAAGAAAAAGTGTTTTTATACTCGTAGTACTTGTATATTGCTTTATGGTTAATTTTTTCTCTTACATTGAACTTTCACACTGTTGTAGCAAGATTTAAATATGCTGATGATACATTCCTGTCAATTGTACAAGACCAGCAATTTTAACGTTTTCTTTTGCAAACAACAGTTTCCAGAATAATTACAAAATGTGGTTTCACATCTTTTAAGATGATTAGAGTAGGTGAATTTGTTTTACTCTTAAAGGAAATAGTACCCAAACTGTAACCGTTGTACGACTTGTGGTTGTGATATAGAAGTACCCAAACTGTAACCGTTGTACGACTAGTGGTTGTGATATAGAAGTACCCAAACTGTAACCGTTGTACGACTTGTGGTTGTGATATACGCAGAAGTACCAAAACTGTAACCGTTGTACGACTTATGGTTGTGATATAGAAGTACCCAAACTGTAACCGTTGTACGACTAGTGGTTGTGATATAGAAGTACCCAAACTGTAACCGTTGTACGACTAGTGGTTGTGATATAGAAGTACCCAAACTGTAACCGTTGTACGCCTTGTGGTTGTAATATAGAAGTACCCAAACTGTAACCGTTGTACGATTTGTGGTTGTGATACACGCAGAAGTACCCAAACTGTAACCGTTTTCTCCATTGAAATAAACTGTAATCGATTTCTATTGTATGTTTCGTGTACAGACATGTTTTTGTCTTACAAGGTGTGTAAAGGTTTTGTAGTCATGGCAACATATTTTTGCCCACCTACGTCTTGCAGTAGATACATACAAATACATTGGTCACTTTTTGTCAGAAGCGTGGTTATCAAACTGGTGTGAGTGATTTCTCTCTATATATATGTCAGTGTCCTTTATAATACCGCATAGGAGATACATAAATATTTTCATATCCCAAACAAGCTATGTACGTGTACTGTTGAATCTTAACATTATGAAAAAAACAATGATAGAAATCCTTACTATGTTTTTCAAATTTTTAAGCAAAGTATTGTCCCTCGGTGTAAGCTAAAAGTTTATAGGCTTACAACATTAAAATCCGGGGTTCGATTCTCCGTGGTGAACAGAGTGCAGATAGCCTAGTGTGTGGGTTTGCGCTGAAACAAAAGTTATATAGTTTTGGGCCTGAATATTTTATCAAAACATAGGTTCTTCTTCACAATTATTTTTTTTTGTAAATTAACACAAAAACTGTTATTTCACAACAACACAGTTTGTGTTTTCAGAACACAGACTTATGTGAAGTACAACTGATTGTAAAGAAATATAACCACCCAACTTTTTTATGTTTTCTAATATGTCAAATGAGGTGCGGCTTACAATTCAAAATCGTGTTTATTTAAATACATTTTTATGTTGTGAAGTCATATGACGAGTTTCGGTGTGAACCGCTGTAATGTAGCATTTGGTGGAAACGAATCACTTTTTATCTGTGGTAATTTTTTTTAATATTGTTTGTATGCAGTGTCTGACTTTTAATTGATATTATGAAATGTCTGAACATTAAAACAATTTGGAAGCCTTGCCACGTCGTTACAGCCCACGTTTTCATGGCCGTTCATGCGCTGAATTACAACCGGACACTGACAATAACAGAAAAAGAGAAAGAACAAGCTAGTATCAAAGCTGAAAGAGAAAATAAACGTCTAGAGGCCGAAAAAGCTCGCACTGAAGCCAAAAAAGAAATTAGGTTGAAAGAAATGGAAATTCGACTCAATACTGATTGACCAAGGCAAAATGACAAGTTGATAAATATTTTCAACATTTTAAGAAGGTTGCCCAAACCATGGAATGACCCACCGAAAAATGGCCATTATTATTACAAAGTGTTTTAACTGGTAAAACACAAGAAGCTTATGCCGCTTTCTCTCTC
>NW_013665710.1:454724-457010 GCF_000517525.1 Limulus polyphemus
GGAAATTCGACTCAATACTGATTGACCAAGGCAAAATGACAAGTTGATAAATATTTTCAACATTTTAAGAAGGTTGCCCAAACCATGGAATGACCCACCGAAAAATGGCCATTATTATTACAAAGTGTTTTAACTGGTAAAACACAAGAAGCTTATGCCGCTTTCTCTCTCTTTAGAAGATTGTACGAATTATGATAAGGTTAAAGCAGCTGTTCTCAAAGCATACGAGTTAGTACCAGAGGCTTATCGCCAAAAGTTTTGAGGTTATCGCAAACAAGATAATCAAACTTATATGGAATTTGGCCATGAAGAAGAGATTTGTTTTGATCGATGGTGTAATTCTATGCATACTGGCAACAGTTTCGACAAACTAAGACAATAATGACTAATTGAGGAATTTAAACGTTGTGCACGTGACGACCTCAAAACTTACCTGGACGAAAAAAAAGTTGAAACACTACAGGAAGCAGCCGCTCTTTCCGATGACTACACTTGAACACATAAAACCACTTTTCATAAAAGAAATTCATAACATCTCAGCAAAAACCTGTATCTGTTCAATCCACTAAAATTGAGGATCTTTCTAAAAAAATCCAACTCCTCTAGTTCGAAATATTTTGATAGATCCGCAGATCTCTTCACTATTTAAATATGCACTCCCAAAAGATGAACTGGAGAAAGTTCCAAATGATTATTTTTTCAAAAATGGTGTGCTTATGAGGAAATAGAGACCACCAGATGTGCCAGCTTCAGAGGACTGGGCTATTGTTTGTCAAATCGTTGTTCCCACCGCATATCATTCTGAAATATTGAAAGTTGACCAAATTTATGTGTCAACAAAACATGTGACAAAATTATGAGACATTTTCTTTGGCCAAAAATTAGGCACGATGATTCTGAGTTTTGTAAAACTTGTCATACCTGTCAGTTGGTCAGAACACCTAACCATAAAATTCCTGTTGCTCCTTTGAAACCTATCCCAGCTTTTGAATAACCCTTCAGTCGTGTGGATATTGATTGTGTTGGGCGTTTACCAAAAACTCGATCAGGAAATCAGTATGTTTTGACTATTTGTTTGAGAAATATTTCAGCCCAAAAAATTTCCAAGGCTTTGATTAATTTATCTACTTTTGTTGGTTTGCCCAAAGAAAGTCAATCTGATCAGGGATCACATTTTATGTCGGAGTTGTTTCAGCAAGTTGTTTATCAGCTCGGTGCTAAATAGATCAAATCTAGTGCGTATCATCCAGAATTGCAAGGTGCTCTTGAGAGATTCCATTCTACCTTGAAAAATATGATGCGAAATTACTGTCACGATAACGAGAAGGATTGGCATGAAGGAGTTAATTTATTGTTATTTGCTGTTTGTGAGTCAGTTCAGGAGTCATTAGGATTTAGCCCGTTGAAGTGCGTGGTCCTTTGAAGTTGCTGAAAGAACAGTGGTTGGAAGATGATCCGAAAAACATGCACTTATTGGATTACGTTTTCAAGTTTCAGTGCAGACTCTTACGTGCTTGTGAACTGGCTCAAGAAAAATTTAAGTCATCCCAAATTAGAATGAAAAATGTTTATGACCGCAAGGCTGAAGAAGGCAAGTACCATCCTGGTGATATGGTTTTAATAGTGTTACTAAAAGAAAGAAAAAAGCAGAAGACTGTTAAATTGGAGTTTATCACTACGAGAGTATGATATGAAGATAATCCATGTCAAATGGGTTGATAACATTTGTGCTGATGTACTTTCACGTACTATGTGATTTTATTATCGTAAGGTTATTTGTGTTAATTGCGTTATGTACTGTAATAGTTATTGACGTTTTATAATTCTTTGAATAATATATTATATTTAATGTATTGTTGTCAATGAATATATATAATATCTTAGTTAAAAAGTGTAACGCCAATTTTTAACTCTCTAAGGAGGAAGTTGTGACGGATTTGTTATTATATATTTATTTTAATGTCAATATTTGTAAAAGTTAAATTTACATTTAGAAATGTACATAACTTATACTGTTAAATGTGTATTCCGAAATTCCCTCCCATTCTCTAAATTTGTGTAAGAATCAACAATATGTGTGTGTACGTAAACGCTAGTGTATCGCCTGTATTGTTGCGTAAGCTGAAATTTCGAGAAACTCTCCACACGCCTATAAAGATAACCCGACGCGCCAAAAAACAGTATCTATTATTGGTTTGCTATAATTGGTATGCTATAAACTTCGGAAGCTATAACTGTGATTGTTATAACGCTTATTAATCGGGACACTTCGGGTATTTGACCAGG
>NW_013665710.1:457020-459855 GCF_000517525.1 Limulus polyphemus
GACCAGGAACATTTACAAATTTCGAACATTACAAACCATTTAACTTCAGTGAATTCACATCGGACATTAGTACTTTTACGAAAACATTACCTAAAGTCATCGGTGGAAAATATCGACGTGTGATCAGTAAAGACCACAGAGCTAGCTTGCTACCTATTAAGTGAATTGTATATAAATTATTGTTTGTAATAACTGTTATTGTAAATTGTATTATTGGTTGCATACTAATGTGTTTGTTTGAATCTATGCACAAAGATACACAATGGGCTATCTGTGCTCTGCCCACTACGAGTATAGAAAAACCCGGTTTCAATCTTTGTAAGTCCGCAGACATACCTCTGTGCCACTAGGGGGCATGTATATTAAAATATATTTGTATTGAAAAAGAAAACTGTGTGTATAAATCTTGTTCGCAAATATCATAAATTGGATATATATCAGCATTTATTTAACTACTAAATCTAAATTACAATTTAACTCAGTTTTAGGCTATTTGAAATTGTAATACGTAACACAACCTTCAGTCTGTTGTAATGACCATTACAATTAACTTACTAATCTTATTTTTCAATTCATCTAACACGTCAGGATTTTGCTTTGCAAACAATTTTAAGGTGTAGCATTAATAGGGTTTCAAATACTTTAATGCAAAGCACGACTATTAGAATTACTAAGAATATTTTTTTAAAAAGCCATGCATTACATGTTGATGGACAGAGCGCGGCCCAGTAGTTAGCTTGCCGGCCTATGGAGCTGAGGTTTTATAGTTCGCGCCCCCTTACGGCCAAAAAAAATCGAATTCCGCATTTTGAGGCCATGAGTGAGTTATAAGAGTTACGATCAATTTCCATTTTACAGTCTAAAGAGCGACCCAAGAGTCTGCTGTGAATGGTGTTGACTAGCAGTCTTCTGTCTAGTTTATCACATCAACTTATACGCTTACTTTTTATTTTCAAAATATGTAACTTCACACGAAAGGTATTCTGAGAGAAAAAGAAATAAGGTTATCTAAAGAAAATATGTTAATTATATACATCTTAAACTTAAGATCCTTCTCACCTACCTGTTCACTGAATAGTCAAATCTCGAAATGTGTTAGTACATTCCTAAATAATGATCTGCTCATAGCTCATCGTGTGTAGATCAACCCACTTAATGAAATAAGCTAATGAAATTTTGAAGAAAAAAAAGGAAACTAGAATTTACGTTACAGAATATCCTCTGTTTCAAAATGGTGTTTTAACAAGGTTAACAATCAATATTGCATTAATTTCACGAGCTGCGCTCCAACTGCAGTGCACAACGGGCGTTACTGCACCTACAACGAGAAGCACGTGAGCAGGTGTTGTTACCACGGCAACAGCAGCAATGCACTACGTGGGTAATTGATCGATAGATGGAGCTACGGATTCCTCAGTAGATTCTTTCTCTGACTCTTTTCGTATATATATATTTTTTTTTCATTGTTTCGAATAAAAAAAAAAAAAGATGGAGAAAAACTTCGACGAGATCAAAAACAAGCTGCAGAAATAGTGCATAGCGATACTTACATAATGTCTTTAATATTGTAATTTTTACCATTTCTTTATTGCATTTGAATGCATTTAAATTACTTGAATTTTTACGTTCATTAAAACAATTAGTATTCTAAGCATCTTCGAATCACATGGCTCTTGCCACTTATTCAGATTCTTGTAATCCACAGAGATTTGCACAATGGATGGTTTTTAATAACAAAATTATTTATACTATAAATCTAATTTTAGCTTTTTAATAGCGTTTAGAGATAATTACCATGATCACAACCGGCTGCGGACAGTGAGTAGTAGTAGGTTTTAGGATCCTTATTTGATCTTCCGTTCCAATTGTCACGTTTTTCATGTGTTGTCTTGGATTATGTTAGGTAGATGGGATATCCCAACGCTTTTGGGAGCTATTACCGTAGGCATTTCCTTTTAAAAATTATACTTTTTTGTACTTTCTTTACAACAGATATAATTTTTAACTTTCTTTTGTAGTGTGTGTTAATTGCGCGATAATCAATTCCTTATGACTGTGAGTAGCAGTTCTGGTTTTGAGTTTCACTCATGATACTGTAGTTTTGTTTTCATTGATGTATAGTACTGAACTCATCGTCTTGATGTAACTTATAGCATTCGACTTGTATTATATATTTATATATAACTATTTATTAATGATATATCTATATCTAGGTCCTGATCCCCGGGAATGGAAGAGCGCAAGCCGTGTCCAACTGTCTTGCTTTGTGTCATGGCTAGTGTATATTCGCTTGCGCGTTGTCCTTACTTCACTTTATCAAAACAACACGCACTGCCTGCTAACACTGATAAGCAGAATCTGGGCGACAACACAAACTCGCTAGACTGGTGGTAGAAGATGCGTTTAGTAATCTGAAACGGAATTACTGCGTCTACATAACCGTGTGAATATATGTTCATTATGTTCTACCAGATAAAAATACAGAATATGGTAGTTTACAATGGCTATCTGTGCTCTGCCCACCACGGGTATCGAAACCCGGTTTCTAGCGTTGTAAGTCCGCCGACATATCACTGTGCCACTGGGGGGGGGGGAGCAGTTTACAATGTTAATATCATCTCCTGCAGAAACAAATGAGGCATGGCAAAAACTGAAAACATATATCATTAACAAAGCGAATTTCCGTTGTATGATTATTTGTGTGTGAATGAATGGGAAATCGGCTAGTGATTGTGGTGTCAAAAATATCAAGTTTTCTGGTATCATTTATAACTGGTATTGACCGAAAGGCCTCGTCGGTGCTGGATATGACAAATGTAGTATGGTTGACATATT
>NW_013665710.1:460862-506451 GCF_000517525.1 Limulus polyphemus
CATTATCACGGTCCAGGACATTTACTGATGAAGCAGATGAACTCCACATGAAGCAGAAGCCAACAAGACGGAGACCAGCACGGAAGAAGATACGTCCCGTAAAATTAAGAGACTTTGTCGAATTGTAATTTTGTGTTTGTAATTCTGTACATTTAATTAAGTTATTGTTAATTGTTATTGGTTTATTGTATGTGGTTATTGTTCGGGACGAACAATACTAAGGAGGGGGTAGTGTTGCGTCAGGGGGTCACGTGACTATTGTCACGCCGCCTATTTTCTATATCTTGTTCCTTCGTGAATGCCCTAGCATTTACTAGATATATGTTTTTCTGATATATAAATAGGACGCTCACAACGTGACAATAATGTGTGTGTAGATAGTGAGTAATTGAACTGAAGTCAGAAGTATTGTTGACGTTCGTTGATATAGCGTTTGTTATAGAGCGATTGTTGAAAATAAGTGTATCGTAAAGTTGTATTCTGAAAGAATAAACCAGTTTTATTAAGTAAGGACTTGTGTCGCTAAAGTTTCGTCGGAACGAAGTTACGGAAAATCAATTAACAAACAGAGACGTAACAATATTATTACAAAATCTTCTTTTCTTTCACACATATAAGTCCTTAGATTTAATAAAATAACCATAAAAATCTTGAACTGCATCACATTATTAGAATACACTAAATTAAAACATAAGAGGCCGAACTTGTGTAGATGTGGGACGGTTAATTCATGATATGTTAAAGCTGGTAGTAATGTATTTTTCAGACCACTGATATATGTTATAGGTGATTCTGAAGGGCATTACCTCAAATAGAGTTTTACTATTTTTATTTAGTGAAATTTAATCGGACTAATTACTCAATTCTTATAGGCTGAATAAAAATATCCATACATGCGAAAAATAAAGTAACTATGTATATAAATCGTAATATCTGCTATATTTATATGGTTTTAATAATTCATTGTTACTCATTGGATCTAGTTGTTCGGAATAAATTGACATTCATATGCTGGTAGAGGAAAATATCATAGCAAATTCGTGGTCTCACAGATTGTATTGTTACAACCTTTTTTTTTCTTTTGTCAATTATCCAATCAAGTGACAAAAACTGTGTTACACTGTATAGTGGCGTCATCTCCCGATGAAATTTGTAACACTAGTAAAGGTACTGAGAATCTGCAGATCAGGGTATTTGATTTTTTCTGACTCTAAGTATTTGCTATACATTTAAATAATGTTCAACAGAATCATATTTTATTACTTTGTCGCGTTGGTATTGTTACAGTTGATAAAATAGTTATATGACGTCAAATATGTGTGATTAAATACATTTGTATATTATTACACCTTATTTTAGTTCCATAATAACTTGTAAGCAACAGATGTGTTCATTATAATAATACTTATATACTTTATATTAATCCATATACATATATGTGTGTTTGTGTGTGTGTGTGCATGCGCATGCATGCGTGCGTAATAATGAGGCAAAACGTTTTTGTACAATAATGTTCCTTTTTGGTATCAGGCGAAACATTTTACATAAATACAAATTATCAGCAAACACAGAGAAGAGAGGCAGTCATTTCGACTTATTCATATACGTAATTGGAATGTTGGTGGTCACGCTACAAAGTCAGTACATTGCAATGATTGCGTGACTTTTAATAACCTCTAGTCCACACTGACCTTAAAATCAACATGGACCTTAGAACAGTAACAAGGAATATTTTCAGGTAATAAACTTCATTAAATTCTGCTTATGGTCGAGAAAGCCTACTTTAACCCTCAAGATCTTTTACGCTTTGGTGAAGATCACCAGAATTGGCAGCAGCGGCATTCAACACCCGTACTTTTTCAGGGGTTAAGACTGAGATTATTACCGAAAATGTCAAGAACATTGACTAGATCTAATTGGTTAATGGATGCATTCTAATCATTCAGTTGTTGTTTTATGCCATTACTTACCCTCATTTAGACCGATATATTAAGCTAGCTACATGGTAGCTTTCTTTGGTCTGAAATTCTATATGTATCAATATATATATATATACATAATTTTGTCTTTCTTCCAAAAATCTACAGGCTCCTAGTTGGAGAACCAGAGGCGAATGACGCAGGTAATAAAGTTGATTATGATAGTTTTAGTGGTGCAATTATATTGTGGGAAACATCAGTGAAAATTGGCGTATATATCATATTGTACTGCCAACGAACGTATTAACTACTCCACGATGCATTAACATGATATTTATTAGACTCAGCTTTAAAATATTTGGAGGGTTCAGTCAAACCAGACTTTGTACTAATACAGCATTATGTCTGGTATTATATTACCAGGATTACGGTGGCCTACTTTGAAGAAGGGTTCATTACTTCCGTCACCGATGTTTTCATCCCTGTATGTGTGTTTATGTGTAACTCAGTCAAAAACTAAAGAGATACTCAGTAGAGCGCATACCTCCGCCACACAGCTTTGATCATATTCGGCTCTCAGAGAAAAATGTGTCCGTATGGCCGTCATTATCAACGGACACGAAACATTTTTGGCAGAGCAATGAGAAATGATATTCTACATATGTTCACCAATTTTCATCAAAATCCAGTGATTTTTGACTGAGTTATAGAGCAAACATTGTGTGAAAAATCTGTCCCCGTGTTAACAGGTAGGGTTTTTTGGATTTCGTGATCTTCTGTGGCCTTGACCTTTGACCTCGACCCTCATTTCTAAATTGGGTCATAGTCCAAATGTATATCAACTTTCGTTCAAATCTATTCAGCCGTTTTCGAGAAATCTCGCTGACAAACAAACAAAAACACAGAGGTATTAGCGTAACCTCCGGAGGTAATGATCCGATTTTGATAAAACTAGGTGGACATACGTAAAATATTGCTCCTGCCAAAAATGGTCCGTATTCCTTGATTACGACGGACACACGGACATATTTTCGTATTTTTTTAACTGAATATGATCAACGCTGCATGACGGAGATATGTGCTCTCCTGAGTGCCCCTCCAGTGAAGGTTATGTTTTGCCTAGCTTGAATTTCTGCTTCAAATTTCATAAAAGACATCCGAGCCTTCCTTGTACAATGATACATCAATGCTTTAGCCAAATACGCTTTGTCAGAAAATTTAGTATTGTTGCACTTCAGAGACGATACCCCATTGAATGGTCTGTGTTCTCCAAGAATGCATAGACTTCATGAGTGTCACGTACGCCATACACATTAATGAGCTGCAGAAGCGAAACCAATCGTATTTTCAGCAACCAATAACGTTTGTGTTTCCTGGATTTGTTTAATAATCTACCACAAGTACGATAGTCTGTGATAACAGTTAATTAGCTACATATAGTCTTGGCCAAAATGTTTGCATATATTGACGTTATTGTCTACATGCATGGAATAGTGATTGAGTAAATGCCCGAGCAGTAACAGAGAAGGTAACGTATGATCGGACAAACATGTACTAGTTGTTATTCTGGTATGTATGAGTTGTTTTGAGCATTTGCTCGTCAAAACACACATACATACCTGTTGTGTATGAAAGGATGTGTTTTTAGTATAATATTTTTCGAATCAGATCAACGCTTTGTTCAGACAATTTCTCTGTACTTAGTATAGAGTCATGCCTCGTCACATGCCAAATGTTATAGGGCGTCAAATTGTTCGACTGTCTAGAAATGGTATGAAGCAAACAAACCCCAGTGTACTATATCCAGAATCCTGAAAGGTCATCGGACTACAGGAAATGTTGTTTCAGGAAAGTCTATTGTTAGAAACAGATAAACTAGTGCCCAAAATGTCCAGGTTTTGATCAGGTTAACAAGTCACGGTTGAAAGAAGTATTGCAACAGCTTATGACAGGAATGTCATGAACACATTTATTCCAGGGTACCCAGAAGAACAGTGAATAGGAGACTAACCAAACTAGGTTATTTTGCAAGATGGGATATCTGCAAACTGATATTAACCAAAATTCACCATCACCGTGTTACTTGGGCAAGACAGCATGTAAACTTGCTGCTAGAACACTGGCGACATGTTATCTTTTAAGATGAGTTTTGTTTCGGGCTTCTTAAAGTTGACGGTAGGATTCGTTGTCGTTTGCTCAAAGACTGTTTCTCCCATAGGAAGCACACGTGAGGTGGTGCAATACATGTTTGGGCAACTATTTATCATGGTGAAAAACTGCTCTCCATATCCTCCAGGGAGACGTCAATGGCGCCTCCTAAAGGTATCATAAAGAGACAATATTTTTGCAATATGCTAGAGCAAGGTTTGGCAATAACTTTGTGTTCCAGGATGACAACGTCACTGCCCACAGTGCGGGTATTGTACAGGATTATCTCGACCAGGAGAACGTTACAAGGTTGCTATGGCCAATAAAGTCTCCAGATTGTAATTCCTTTGAGAACTGTTTGGCAGAACTGAGCCGAAAATTGCTAATCATGACTTTAAACTAGCTACTGTTTCAGCGCCTTCTTGTGACACATTGAGATAAAATCACGGTGAATTATATCCATAACCTAATCGACAGCATGCCACATCGCCTTTTAGAGATTTTCAAAGTACGAGGAGGACCAACCAAGTACTGAATGTTTAATATAAACTGATATACGGTTATAGACGCTATATAAGCTATATAAAAGCCATTGTGTGTCACGTCACATAACGCTCGATTTCTCGATATAGGATGAGTTATGAACGCCAAAATGCATATATCCAAATGGAATAGTTCGATTACTGTCTGCCCATTACTGTTTTAATGACGTGGGTGCAAGGAGGCTATGAGGGGTGGGGTGCCGTGAAACCTTATAAGTATAGTGATAAGCCTAAAGTAAAGACATTGTGTGGGATCACCTAGCCTAGACCCAAGTGTGTAAAATTTAGCATGAAAGTAAAAATATCGATTCAATTTTAAACTTAAATCGTTTGTGAATTAAGCTATTTTGTGTTATGTCACCGTTTTTGATAAAAATAAACCTCTTTAATCAATGGAGATTTTATATTAAGAAATCTACAAATATTTTTCCAGTTTTGTTGTCTATATATTTCATTTTATACTGTCAATACATAAAACTTACAAGAATATTAGGTTATACTTTTGTTGCTAAACAACATGACATAAAAGCCATTGTTAGAACGTAATGTTACCAAAACGCACTGGCTATTCTATATTTTAGAATTTGTTAATATATCTGATTTTTACCAATAATTATTCTATGGATACACCACGAATTCATTTCATGAATGATCTTAATTTGATTGGCTCATAAAAGAATTTACCAACTTTTGACTGCCTCGACTGCATTTTTCTGCCTCTTAGTTGGTCACGCTTGGTTTCGCAAAATGTATTTATTTTAGTTAGATATAAAATGTGAAGTTAGAGTATACTATGGGGTGGGGGTGTTAGTTTATTTGTTTTGAATTTCGCTCAAAGCTACACGAGGGCTATCTGTGCTAGCCGTCCCTAATTTAGCTATGTAAGGCTAGAGGGAAGGCAGCTAGTCATCCCCACCCACCGCCAACTCTTGGGCTACTCTTTTACCAACGAATAGCGGAATTGGCTGTCACTTATAACGGCTGAAAGGGCGAGCATGTTTGATGGGACGGAGATTCGAACCTGCGATCGGGGGTGGTAGTATTTGCCCCGTCATTTTTGACAAGCTATACACTATTTTATAATAACTTAATATTATATTTTGGTAAATTGTGATAGATGAAATGCTGAATTATACAACTTCCTACAGGTGTCTGATAAAATTGTTTGCT
Source organism: Limulus polyphemus (assembly GCF_000517525.1). Classification (NCBI taxonomy): domain Eukaryota; kingdom Metazoa; phylum Arthropoda; class Merostomata; order Xiphosura; family Limulidae; genus Limulus; species Limulus polyphemus. The sequence goes on from NW_013665710.1 coordinate 466,642, forward strand.
GTTCTAATAAATCGTTCATGATGTCCATAGAACCTATCTTATTATACTAATTACATATCTAGATATTTAATATAACATGCATTTCTTAGTTTTACACCGCTGAATGTATTTGTGTTCCATCTTAATAATGATTATCTTATTTGTTAAAAAAAATAATGCAAACATTTTGGCCAAGACTGTATTAAATATCACCAGACGCCAAATCTAAGGCCACTCTAATCAAACTGAATAGTGGGATTTTACTGTCACTCTCGAAAGGCATACACGGCCAGAAAGTGCAAAGCGCCATTGTTTTGGCTGTAATGGGGCGCGAACGATGGAATCACAGATCCAAAAAGTGGGATGCCCAAAAGTTAGTATAGCAGCAAAAATATACGAAACAAATAATGAAATGAAACTGTTTTATTGTTGTAGAGAATTTGGACTATGAATATTTATTTTCTTTTATTACTATATTCGAGTCTAGATATTTTAAATTTACTAACCGTGTCATAGCTCAAAGGTAATATTTAGGATTTATAAAGCTAAAACTCGGTGTTAGATACCCACAGTGGCTACAACGTAGATAGTCACTTGTGTAACTTCACGCTTATAAACAAGAGAGAATCCTCAATTGCCAAGGCACTTGAAATTCTTTTAGGCAGGATTAGAGTAAATTAATCTATGTGACCTTTTAATCATTTTTATTAGCTATATGTTTGTGCGTCAGCAATACCAGATGTGGGGCGCGCATATACCAGCCTACCTTTAAATTGAAATACTTGAAATGACGTTACTTCAGAAATCCTCGGCCTGTTACACAAAGATGTAAAGTGATATTGAATAACAAATTCATAGCAGACCAACAATACAGGTGTTTGTCTGAAGATGCTTAAAGCTGTAATATTTTTCACTGCATGATAATGTTGCTTTTGAGTATTTATTATCAGTTAATAGCTATAGCCCTCCCTCCAGTGCCTAAATGGTAAATCTATGGTCAATCCATTATTCTTTAATAAAGAGTAGCCCAAGGGTTGACGGTCAGTGCTGCCGACCATTTGCCTTCCTTGTGGTCAGAATTTCAAAATTAGAGACGACAGAAAGTATCATTAGCTGCTTCGCCATAAACAGAAAATAAACAATCAAACAAATACTCAATCCACATCCATAGATATCCTATAGTTAACATGTAATTATTTATTAATAATACTTATGAAGTGAATAACTGTTTTAATTGTAATTACTACCAGTATATGGTTATAATATAGAGAAGCATGGTTACTGTTTTACCAATAGTAATTTTGTGACATTCTTTTGAGTTTTTGCAGCAAAATTAAAGTTTTATTGTTAGTGTTGTTAGTTTTTTATTAAGCATAAAGCTAGCTAGCTATACATTTGGCTTTCTGAGCTGCTCCTACCGCAGATATCAAAAGCTGACTTTGAGCATTAGAAGCCCAAAAACTTATGGCTGATCCACCGGTGGGCTTTTCATGTTAGCCTCAGACTTTTCTTGAATTGTATATTCATTTTTGACTTATAATTAAGACCATGAACCTTCTTAATACAACTTCAACTTGTGCCTTACTCAGCTGCGTTTCACTTTTGTGTTCAAATAAGTTGAAAACTTTGTAATATAAAGATGAACAAACAATATATTGAATCATCAAGCATTGAGACAAGTCAAACTAATACGATTGCTACTATACTACTAGAGACTTGGTGCCACTGCATTTGAACGATTTCAGTTATTAAAGTGATATCTACATAACATCATATCAACTTCATGCTACTATACTACTGGAGACTTGGTGCCACTGCATGTTAACGATTTCAGTTATTAAAGTGATATCTACATAACATCATATCAACTTCATGCTACTATACTACTGGAGACTTGGTGCCACTGCATTTGAACGATTTCAGTTATTAAAGTGATATCTACATAACATCATATCAACTTCAGAAATAACACAGTTTAAATAATTTTGCTATTACTAATTACTTCAACAGCTCTACATAACAAAGATTTACGTTGTTTTTTAAGACTCATAATGCCCTCTAAGTATATTTAAGAAATATGGCATATGAGTTTGTGGGTCGATAAGAAAAAAATTGTTCAGTAGAATGTCTAGTTCCCAAATGAAATTATATTTTTTTAATATTTATATAAAGAAAGTATGTAAATATGAATTAAGCATGGCATATTTCGATATGTGGTTTAAAATGTTTGTTTAATTCCACTTATTAAAAACACATCAGATATTTTCGAACAAATTTAAAGTTCAAACCGATGATAGAAAGTCATATAGAAGTCCAAGTTATCAAGTTTCAATTAGATAATTTAAAAAAATGGTTACTCTGAAACCAGAGCTTACAACCAAAGTGAAGTTTGGCGTTGTGTCTATCTATCTCTGTTTAATTTAACATTTAATTGAGTAACGGTGTGTTATGTTAAGTTATAAGATATAAATAGGATAATGCATTACAAAACTACTTTGAAAATCAGTGCCAATCTCTATCTCTCTACTTTAACGCATACAGGTCCTCTCATGGTCGACGAGAGATCACACTAATAACTAGGTTTGTTGAAGTTAAGCACAAAGCTACACAATGGGCTATCTGTGCTCTGCCCATCACGGTTATCGAAACCCGGTTTCTAGCTTTGCAAGTCCACAGACATACCGCTGTACCACTGGAGTGCAACTAGGTTTGTTGCACCTAGGAACTGAAAGGATAAACAGAAGCAGCTTATTAAACCACCTTGATTCGCTCTGCAAGACCGATTTAAAATCATAGCTACTTAACAAAAGGCAGATATGTTAACAGAACAATTGTTTCACGAAATCTCCACTCCGCGTTTTATCTTTGATGGCACAGGTCACGTGGTTTAACAACCGCTATTTTTTAGCACCACAAATATTATCAACGCACCGTCTGGCCATGTAGTAGAGCTTTGGATTTCATAGTTGGCGATCCGAGTTCGAATCCGTGCAATACTACAAATTAGTCCGTGCAATATAAGCTATGAGTGTATTATAAGAGTGTCAGTCAATCACTTAGCATGTATGGTGAGTGGTAGGGAGATGTTTTATGGCTGCCTTCCCTCTGATCAGTAGTTCAAAATTAGAAAAAGCAGCAGATAACTTTGCCATAAATACAAATACAAGGATTGTCTTAGACATGGTTAGTATTTTTGCTTTAAATAAAAAGTCATGGACTGTGATTATAAAATTCATAATTTTTGTTTTTAATTTTACAACCTTTCTGTGCTTCTGTCATAATCCTTAAAACTAACCTGCTTTTTATCAACGCATTATGTTTTCTTGCTAACGTTTAGATTAACGAATAGAAATAAGCTCTCCCGAAAATTATATAAAGTTCGTTGCGTCTAGGAACTAAAAAGAAGAACGTAAGCACATTATTAAACCACTTTGGTTCGCTCTTTGTTGTGTATTCTGTGTTTACTATTAATTATCATTTCCGATCTTTGCTGAAAATCACTCCAAAATTATTTTAGAGCTCTTTCAAACCGTTTATAATTTCCCTTTCAAATTTACCAACTGATAGCGTGACATAGCGAAAAACTGGAAATGTTGCTTTTCTTATTAATTCATTAAGTCCTCTCTAGAGGACGCTAGTAACAGAATCAAAGTATTTATAACCATTAAAAGTCTAAATCATATATATATATACAAGTCTTGTAGCATATATTTTTTTATTTAGTTGACACCAGAGAGCGCCAGCAAGAGAAAATCTGACTAACAATTCATCTAAGGACTGCATATTTATCGTGACTCACACCATAACTTCACATCTCATACAATATGTTATTTATTATATTTTAAAGTGTATATTCTTAGTTGATATATTTTTTTTACGGGAAAGGTAAAGGAGCATTATTTCTGAAAATGCTGTCCTGTTCCTGAAGTTGTGTACTGGGGATGGACAGCTTCTTCTTACAATGGTTTAGTATAACTAGGAAAGATGTCTTTGGGAGTTTTGTTCTCACACCAGTGAATATTTTTTATGTGTATCCTGTTTCACATGTTAAATTAATCTATACCAGTATGTATACTTTTCACGGTTTATTTAAGATCTAAACTCAGTTATTTAAGTCTTTCCTACGTGCTTTTAAGTCAATTACTTATAGCTTCAGGTCAACCTTTATATTATAATATCTAGTTTGTTTTTTTTAATATTCAGTGTCAAGAATATCAATAAAAATGGAAGTTTTGGGTTTACACATTTGATTTATTCTTTTCAGTACGTTCTTAGCAGCTAAACCTTTAAGCTTACGATTACTTGCAAATACCTAATAGTTACCCATGTATTAATAATTTTAGTCCAGAATATCACATCATCACAAGTATGTGATTTTTTATACGAATATAAATCCTAAGGAAAGCATACTATGTACTGTAACCTTTCCTATTGTAAGATAAAAGAGATTGTTTGATGAAGTTTGGGAAAGAAACAAACTACACTTTATACGATTTTTTTTTATTCTGTCATGCTGCAACGTTATTCACAAAAGTAATAGTTGATATTAAATACTATAGAATAAAATACAAAACTTCGTTACTGAAATCTAAAATATGATACGTATCGCTTTATTTATTTAGTAAAGTTTTGAAAGAACCTTTAACAGTAACATCTACTGTAGTGTTGTGTATACTATGCTTGTTCAGTTTGCTAAAACATGACAATGTCACAAAAATTAATAGCAAATCACTACATATGGCTATTACTCTGGGTTGTATTCTTAGCTTGTTACTATAAACTTGAAATTTTCTATATTAATTTAATGCATTTTGATATTATTTCGTCTTGTTTTCTGTTCATCGTCAGCGAACATAGTATAACACGCAATAATATCATAAAAGGAATAGACGTGTACTTCAGGAGTATTCTTTAATCTAATTTTATGGTTTTAGAAAACGGTTTTTAACAAAGCATATTTCGCAATTATCTTATTTTACTCATTTCTGTGCCGAATATATTATTTCAGTGTATAGTTTATCGTCAGTTTTTACTTTCAGTACACACGACTCGAAGACAAGACACAAAATCCAGGTGTCCCCAGGGCTTATAACGTTCAAAATCTGGTTTCAATACCCGTGTGGACATATCACGGATAGAACACTGTGTAGCTTTATGCTTAACAACAAACAAGCAAACGAAACCCATGTTTAGTTTTGTTGTTAAATCGCTGTTCGTTGCTAATCCCACAGTGGCCCAGCTTAGATCGAATAAAATTACAATGAAAGGACTATTGAAGTAAAAAATATAAAAGTCAATAGCAACAAAGGACCTCACTGAAAGAAGACCTTGAGGCAGGAAAGACAAGTTAGATTTTTATATAAACAAGAATTTAAAGGATGAGTTGAAAGATGAAAATGTGCACGAAATGATATCTTTTGTCATTGACGTTCCAGATAAATGTCTGCTTCATACCCTTTATAACGAGCACGACATGGATTTGAAGATCATACTACGCTGAGAGAGCTAGTGGTGCGTGAAGTTATTGTCAATGCCACAAAAACCTGACTTATCTTTTTATGTAACTTGTAAGGCCTAAGGCGAGAAAACTATTTGCCTTATTCTTAGAGATTACCCTAAAGCTATTTTACCTTATTAAAAGGTGATACGTGTATAAAATGACATTTTCTTTTCTGTTGATGAAATAAATACATCAGATACCCTGCGAGAGAAGAGAAAAATGCTTCCAGGCTAGTGATATGATCTATTAGTATCTAGTATGTTTAGAAAAACCTTAGATATAGGCTAGATTTTTAAACAGAAATTTCTCAGAAAGAATATTCCACTCTATGTTTTTAAGCTATTGTTTTTAGTTCTAAAACTTCCATAATAAATTTTATTTCCTTCATATTAACATATTAGACATTCTGCAGTACATGTTATGATAAACCTCAACTACAAGCTGTTCTAGTTAGCAAACTTTTATATAATCAAGCTTATTTCGTAATGTGGTAATGTATCAACTAGAGTAACGAGGCATGTAGATTCAGTTAGGGCTTACATTCCTAAGAGAAAAATAATAACGTGCAGTAACGACAAAGCAAAAGAAGAAAAAAACATTTAAAGTCTGTTAATGTGGTTAACATGCCACAAAAGCTTCAAAAACATATGCAGAATATCGCAAATTTCAATAAGAATTTAAAAAGTTTCCCACCAGTAAGAATCCAGTAAATTTAATTGAGATGTTAAAAGTTTTATCACTAGTCAGAGTACCATAAGTTTAACTAAGATGTTAAAAGGTTTCTCGCCAGTCAGAGTATCATAAGTTTAACTGAGATGTTAAAAGTTTTATCACTAGTCAGAGTACCATAAGTTTAACTAAGATTTTAAAAGGTTTCTCGCCAGTCAGAGTACCATAAGTTTAAGTGAGATGTTAAAAGTTTTATCACTAATCAGAGTTCCATAAGTTTAACTAACATGTTAAAAGGTTTCTCGCCAGTCAGAGTACCATAAGTTTAACTGAGATGTTAAAAGTTTTATCACTAGTCAGAGTACCATAAGTTTAACTAAGATTTTAAAAGGTTTCTCACCAGTCAGAGTACCATAAGTTTAACTGAGATGTTAAAAGGTTTCCACCTGTCAGAGTACCGTAAATTTCAATAAGCATCGAAAACATATCGAGAACTATAAAGCCTTTCTGTTCAGGCAAAAAAAGCTAAAAGTGAGGGTTTTATATCGTACAGAACTGTAAACATGTTCGTGGCTCCTTTCATTATGGTTGATTACACTATTTTTTTAAGTCACTATTATATAGAAGGTAAAGTACATAGTTCATGTATTTGAATGAGTAAATAAATTCTCAAAATTATATTCAATGGTACGACAGAGGGAGCTTACCGTGATGATAAATCTGCTATTGTTATTATTGAGATACTATATTTTAATTCTCTAATACGTGTATCTGTTTTTCAATACCATGTTTTACCAACCTAATGGATAAAGTTCTGGTAACACTTATCATGCATGTGTTCACAAAAATCTTTAATCTTATCTTTTGGATATATGGAATCACAAGAAGGAAAAATGTGTTATACATACTACTTGATAATACTATCTATCTATCTTCATGTGCTCGTGATAAGACAGACAGACAATTCTCTCGTGCTTATGAACATACATTGGTAATTTTCGTTTCACTTATAACTGCTTTTAACATGTCAGTATCCCACGCCCACTATAACGGTAAATGAAACATGTTCCCATTTTTACCTTTAATCAAACATTTGTAAAATCCTTTTGTTAGTAAATTTGGGAAAAGGTGCTTAATTAGTTGTTTAAGTAACGTTGAAGTTTACAGTAGGTAACCATCGCATGAGGTCTATAGGATATCTTTGGTGACTCATTGACTATGGAATTTGTTACTTCAGCTGCCAACCTATTGCGGAGAGTAATTACCAGCAATGTAGTTGACTATTGATTAATCTAATTATCTTTGATTTTAGTACACCAGCGTAACCACTGTTTTATTACAGAAGTTCAACTACATTGTCCTATAGACCAGTCCAATAATATTACACTAGCAGAACAGTTTGGCTAGGTTTGGTTGTTGGGTATCGAAACCCGGTTTTTAAAATTATAAGCTTTACCGCTGAGCCATAGGGGGCAACACAAAAGAAGTCAAGCCTTTCACAAGAGAATAATATATAATACATTCTTTTAATACCACTATAAAAATCACATAGTTTATGCGAGATTACAAAAGACAGCAGTTCTTTTTCACGATTCTAGCTAGAGCTTAAGAAACTTCAACCATGTGATATGAGTACAGAAACACTTCTACATGACACTGCAAAATAAGGAAGTTCAATGACACAAAAATAACGGCTAGTTTTATGATATATTACAATTATATAAATCAAATAGATATAACACAATACGGATATACACGGCATTAAGTAAAAGTATGCTCTATATTTTCTTCGTCTTTACTTTCATTAACAGTGTTGGTTAAAATACCTAATATCTCTCTTCTTTTTTTTTGTTGTTAGAATTTTATTATAGAGATTGTTTTCCATCGTTAGCTTAACATATTATTTGAGACTAAACTAAATCTCTTATGCTGGTCAAACCTTATGAGATATTATTTGGTTTACGACCGAAAACATAGTTCACAGCGAGGGTACCTAACCGATGAAACAATACATTCTAAAAACGTAAGAAAAGGGCATTTAATTAACTATACTCTTTACGAGTTTGATTTTTAGTTTCGTTCAAATTATTTAGCATAGTGTGATCTGAAGCTAGTTTTGATATTGGAATAAAGATAGTACTGGTTTGTTACCTATTCTTGTATTAATGCTGTTAGTGGTTCATTTTGTCAAAAAATTAAAGAGGATAAGCTTAGCTCAGGATGTTGAGCAATTCTGACATAAACATAGAATTTATAAATATTCAACGCATATTTAAGATTTTTTAGAAATTCAAAAAATGAAACTTCTGCACATCGCTTTGATCTCAGGAATTAATGTGTAACATCTTTTTTATTTCATTTATACAAAGATTGTCAAGTTCATTTCTCAAAACGTCACGACTCATAAGTTAATCTATAGTTAATCTAATCACCCTATAGGTGAGCAATACTATTATTAAGATCAATTCAGTCACATGGTAGTGTAACCAATGCTAAATCTACCATAAGAATGAAGTATGTTAATCAATTCAACCATAAAATTAATTATTTAGCCACGCGGTGGTACATTAGACATCAGCGTTAACACTTGATATTATTACGTAAGCCATTCCCTCAGAATTTCTATATTATAGCCAATTTAACCATTACTGTTATTACCGAATCCTTTTCAGCCAGACAATGTTACTTCACCATAAAGAAAATTGTATTAATAAAAGTAAAACAGAAACAGTCCAATCATGTAACATTACAATATAAACTATTTTATCTACGTGATGATATTATAGAAACCATTTCATTGCAACGATACTACTTTAGAACACAGTTCAACATCGTTCTGTACAATAATACAGGTCATTGTTATGAACATATTATAGAAACCATTTCATTGCAACGATACTACTTTAGAACACAGTTCAACATCGTTCTGTACAATAATACAGGTCATTGTTATGAACATAGTACCTAGGTTAACCACATTATAACATTATACACTATTTTGCCAAAAGCATCTGGACAGGACTGGAACTTGTATCTCATTCAGTATGCTCTACAAGAGACTTCGATGAGTATGCAGTGTTATTATAAATGAAGAGTACGCAGGAAGCCGAGACGTTTTTAATTACGAGAATATAGAAGAATAGCGAGATTACACGTAATTGAAAGTGTATGAAATCAATACGTCTAATGCTCACAATGTTTCATTAACGCTATCTATTATGCTTGAAACCATGTAAAGATTTTCTGTATTTAATTGTAGAATCTATAAATATGGCTCAGGCTGAAGTTCTCTTGAAGTGTGACAAACTTTCGCTTTGTGTGACTATAAAATGAAAATGGTAGACATTATATTTGCATCAAGTTCACCATGACTTGCGTCCAGTGTGACCACGTGTGTCAGGCACAATCTTACATATCTGTCAACTGTGTTCTGTAAAAATATGAATGTTTTAGAAGAGGTAGATTGTGCGTAACGTAATGACTGTCTAACACTTGATCACTAGAATACTGATGACTAGTGTGAATCACAAGAGTTGCTTTATCCAGTAATGGTCGGCTATCGATCTGAAGTCAAGCAGGTGAGTAACGTATCGTACAGACTGTGTTATGGTGTAGACTGCATCTTGTGAGAAGGGGTTGGGACTGAAGTGTCTGTACGTCTTTGAGATTACGAATATCAAGAAACCTTAAAAAGTATTTTCTAGGAGGCACGGCTGGATCTTTTCTATTATGTAAGTAAATCAATGAGTGGAATAATGTTCCTAGCCAAACCCATATTTTAGCTCTATCAAACGTATTTAGGACCATATAGAGTAATCAATGCAAATATTAAGACTACAAGCTTTTAGCCTTCACCAACACATGTGAGCGTATTAAGAGTACAAGCTTTTAGCCTTCACCAACACGTGTGAGCGTGTTAAGACTCCAAGCTTCAATTCTTCGCCAATATATGTGAACGTATTAAGACTACAAGCTTTTAGCCTTCATCAACATGTGTGTACGTATTAAAACTACAAGCTTTTAGCCTTCGTCAACAGATGTGAGAGTATTAAGACTACACGCTTCTAGCCTTTACCAACATGTATGAACGTATTAAGACTATAAGCTTCTAGTTTTCATAACATAATGTTCTGGGACAACATGGGACCTATTAGTCCATCTCGGCTGTTCCATCCTCTAAACTAAATTAAAATTATCAAAAATAAATAAATTTTAAAGCCAGCCCTTTTCATTCATATACTTATCAAGCTTATCCTTAAACTGACTTAAGTTTACTGCCTTTACAACATCTGAAAGCAACCCATTCCAAAGGCCAACCACCCTCTTAGAAAAATGAAACTGTCTTAGCTGAAGATGACTCCTACCTTGCCAAAAGTTATATTTATGGCCCCTAGTCCTACTATTCTCCTTGTTAAATATTAAAAGGTGATGCATCAACACTATCAATTCCCTTTACAATCTTAAACATCTCAATCAAATCCCCCTTAACTCTTGTTTTTCAAGAGAAAACAATTTGAGAGGTTTGGACATCTGTCGGAACCTAGTTGGGAGCATTCTTCACCTATCTTCATTCTACTGGACTCTATTATGCAACCACAAGTCCAAAAACGTTTGGTAACAAAGTTCATAAATCATTTAAGCAACCTGATTCAGTTATAGAACTTACCTTAAAACGTGTAAATAGTTTAAACATCAGTTCAGTATCATGATACTGTTTGCTAAATTAGTTAATAAAGGTGACTAATATTTAAATAGAATCAAACACGATGATAATATGATGAAATCTCGTTCAACCACATGATAACACTTAAGAAGTTGTTCTTCTACACAAGAGGGCAATAAAACTACCAGAATTGTGTGCTACTACATCAACAACCTGATTAAATTCATATTACAATAGAGTAGACGATAGTTCAAATGTATAATTGTATTATAATTTCAACTACGTGACAGCATTATATAAGTCAGTTAACAATACCCAATAAGCCTCACGACTCAACAATGGAAGTCGGTTATTTCATAAGACACCAATATAAAAGCTACTTCAAACATGACAGCATTGTATAAGACAGTTAACAATACCCAATAAGCCTCACGACTCAACAATGGAAGTCGGTTATTTCATAAGACACCAATATAAAGCTACTTCAAACGTGACAGCACTATATAAGTCAGTTAACAATACCCAATAAGCCTCACGACTCAACAAAGGAAGTCGGTTATTTCATAACACACCAGTATAAAAGCTACTTCAAACGTGACAGCATTATATAAGTCAGTTAACAATACCCAATAAGCCTCACGACTCAACAATGGAAGCCGGTTATTTCATAAGACACCAGTATAAAGCTACTTCAAACGGTTTTATGGTGAGAAGAAAGTAAATGTATTTATAAATTACCTTATTGTTAGTTAAGAACAAGTATCTAATAGATATTACTATTGAGTAATTAAATAATCCATTTATCCTGGTGGCTGTGTTAGTTTCACGTTTTCAGTTTCAGTAAAATCCGTTCAATTATGAGATTTTTAATAAAAGATAATTTAGAAAATATAATGGGAGATAAAACTGAGTTTCAGTTAATGAGTTCAGAATCACTGATCAAATCAGAGTTGGGAGTTCTAGCTTCATAATGATGATTTTCTATTATATGCCTGATCATCTTCACCTTCTTTACCTGTATATTTAGAATAGTGAAAAAAGTAATTATTGATTTAAAATATGAAAGGTAACTTTTGAATGTACTGGTGTATAATGCTTAGATTTTAATATAAATTAAAGTTACTTCCCTATGATATTTATAGCTTAGGTGTCATAAGTATACGTAGATTAAACATAGGTGAAAATAACTAAGTTTAAGTTACAACGATACTTTAATGCACCTTGATTTTTTGTAACTGTCTATTTCTTTGTTTCTTCTCGGCTTTGACTTCTCATTTAATTCTTTTTTAGTTTTGTTTGCTTGTAATTTTCGTTACACAAGGGCTATCTACGCATAGCCTTTCGTAATTTTGAGCTGGAAGACTAGAGGGAAGGTAGCTTCTCAACAAACCTATCGCCAGCTCTTGGTCTGCTCCTGTTTGACTGAATAGTGGAATTTGAAAGTCTCTCTTATAACGTACCCACAGCCCCAAAGGACGGAGCGTGCTCCTGCTGCAAGTAGACACGAGCTATTAGCTCCAGGATTCACAGTCCGGGCACGCTAACACTAGGCCATGGTCAGAACTTTCACTCATTTTAAATATTATCCTTCAACAGTTAACAACAGTCGAAAAGTAACCGTTATAATGCAGATCCTAATCATACAATACGTTATGCCAATCAGAGGATCATTTGATAGATCACCACGATAATATGAAGGAAATATTTACGTATAGTATGAGTTAACGTTTTCAAGGTCTGTTCTTCAATAGTATAGCTCTTACTAAGCACAAAATTATTTTTTTTCAGCCAAATATTATGCTTAAATCATATACAAATACCCTTTATACACAGCACTGGTGGTAACACAAGAGTGATACACACGTGGGTCGCAAACAGTGGGTAATAGCAAATAATATCAATTTATCATTGGTACAAAACATTCATACAGAAAATACAAACGAAATGTAAATACCTGTTACAATATACGAGCATTTTATATTTTGCTTTTATAGTGTCATAAGCTTATAAATGTATAATTGTAAATTATTGTTCCAACTGTCCTGTATTGCTTCCTATAATTCAGCCAGATTGTTTGGTTGGCATTTTACCCATTCTCAGTTTCCATATAAGCATATACAGCCTAAATAATATTCATAATGGAACTTTATGTGGGCCAGGTCAGGGTTGCGAGAGTTACATTGTATTATCTACATGATGCTAATAATGTGAAAAATGGATACCGCCTGCTTTGTTTATGTTGCAACAAAAAATAATTTATCTTCATCTACGGCTTTATCAAGTGTTCAAGTACAGTGAGTTACTTGTGTACAGTTCAGTATGTGCTATCCTTAATTTTCTACTTTTATATCCCAGGCTCACTTAAAACTGTTTCAACTGTCTAATCCAAATAAGAAGAAAGTGTAGACGCTCTAATAAAGGAAATGTCTACCCGCCGCCACCAGACACAATATTACATGGTTGAAGAAATTGAGACACTGTATGAGTTAAGATTCAAAATTGGCGGTTACTGCTGTAATTAAAGTTTATAAACAATATAAGGTCATATCATGCAACCATTTTACAGAATATTGAATTGTGCGCAGAAAATTATAAGAACTGTAGAATAACAACCAAACAAAGAATTTCAGCATCTTTTGTTATAATCTGAACTAGTGTCAATTCTGAGCATACAAAAGGAGTTTATTTTGAGAGTATTTTTTATTCGTCCATTTAGTTGAAAGTATTGATGTACGTTATCTGGGTTGAGGGTTTTTCCTGTAGATTTGAAAAATTCTTCTGGCTGGAGGTTATACGAGATTGAAGAGTTCAATCGTACGTTTTTAGCTACAAAGGGTGTCCTACTTTGAACAATGTAATACCCCTGTCCACACTTTCCTGTAAGGGCAGTGCATTTTTATTACAGCGTCACGTTTCCTCAAGAAACTCTAGCTGTCATTTATCAGAACGTGATCAGTTTCTTTGGTCTCTGAACTCTATAGGAACCCATTAATACAAAATATTATCAGTCGAAGTATAAGTGGTTATTCTTTTTACAGCATCCATTTAAACGCTCTCAGGTTTGGGATATATAATTTTAATATATATATATATGGAAAAACGAAGAAACCGGATAATACTTCCAAGAATATCCAAATCTACTAATGGGGAACAACTTGCGATTTTTCAAAACATTTATAACCAAGGAGGTAAATTCGAAAAATAACATTGATCAGAAAACACGGGCGATGTATTTTGTTAAACAATTCGTTTAGTATTCAAGATCTTATGCTACTTACTCCCATAACACCATGTTTGACTAGAAAACTTTGCAATTTCACCATGATCCAGGTGTAAGTTCTAAGTCTTCTTCAATATTAATCACCCTTAACTGATGTTAAGGTAATTCCTTTTCAGTGTCAGAACAAACTAATCAATAAAAAACTGTAAGTGAGAAAATTTAGTGAATTATAAATATATTTTGGGATGCCTTTTTCTGTGATAATAATCCCCCAAAACACCCTTTCAATACAACTTATTTATATTTTTATATACGTGTTTTAGTTCCAGAAAAAGCTTACAATTAGTCTATTATATTAGCTTAAAACACGTTTAGAAAACAGCAGAAGTTAGTGGGTTAACTAACCACAATCAAACCAAATCATACAAATCTAACTAGACTCATATATATATATATATTGTTACTATTATTTAATACTTATTATGAATCAACTACCTAAACACAATAACACAACATAACATAAAGTTAATACTCATAGTAAAATGTCTTATGGGTGAAAAAAGAAGAGGGATAGCTAAGGTGGTAGAGCAATGACCCTATTAACCACAGATTCTAAGTTCAAAAGCCTCAGTCCTGGAGTTTCTTTTTTAATTTTCGGCTTTTTCACTTACAATAATGATTATTATTTATTGCATTTTCCATTGTATATTTGTTTAAATCAATAATTTTTCAGAATTTTTAAACATTATAGCTTTAAATTCAAATCAACAATTATATGATACTATAATGCAGTGCTAGTATTTTAACCTTTTAAACTACGAAAACTAAATAAAAACAAACGTTTCGACTTCTAGTAGTTCGAAGTTTCAGAGGCGCTAGTGCTAAACTAGAGTGAACTGCACATATACAAAACAATTATAGAGTCATTGATACTTTTATCCGTGTAGTATTTCTAATTTAAGCCATGTTTTGTTGACTTCAGTAGATAGATTTTTTTTCTGAAATGTAAAATTATATTTCTTCTGTTGCTCATCAGTACTTAGAGTACATTTGAAGAGAAATATTGTTCTGTTACTTATGTAGAATTTTTTAAAAGTAAAATCGGTAAAAATCTACAAATCCTAAAGTATGAAGTATTTGCGATAGAAGAAGATAAACGAATTTTTGTGAGCTCGTAGATGACGATAAACTTATTAACAATGATATAAGGATGGTAATAAACCCGGAATAACTTTTTGTCATTACTAAAAGTATTTAAAAATATACAGGCTATAGAAATTAGCTTTGATTTTTAATCTGAGATAAAAAAAAACTCGTAGTAATTTCATTGTCCCAGTATGTTCCATAGATGATCCCACTAGGGTAATAGATACACATTTTACAGCATAAGTGGTGCACTTTTTTGTTGCTGTTTTTGCTGCTGTTGTTTTTGTTAAAACAAAACTTACCCGACCAGTCGATCCGGAGTTAAAAGGTGAGGTTCTCCGATCCATATTCTTTAAATATAGCTACAGTATTTTTGGCAGACACTTAAATTTTATCTTACATTCCACACTCAAATATTTTTAAGCTAAAGATTAGTTCGTGAAATGCGTACATCGCATGGTATCATCAAAGAATCGTTAAGTTACCTTGACTTAATAACCCTTCAAAATGGTATTAAATGACAAAATGAAAATAGTAATCATCCGATAAAAACGATAATTTCAATATTTTTTATAAAAACAAAGTAGAGATCGGGCTGGTCATGATGCATCATTTAAGACGGATATGAAGTTTTTATATATTTAAAAAATTGTGAATAACAAAAATATGCATTTCATTTAAGTTGATATTAGTAGAGTGTTTCGTTAAAAACACACAGCATCTTAGAGTTTCACCTGGTTTATATTATAACTTATGCACATACTTGGGGGAGTCATTAAAAACACGTGATTTCTTAAGTACGTGAAGTGACTGTGTCAATGTGTGTGGTCCATCATAATTGGTGTAAAATATCTTGGTATAGCGGGGAATAAACTTCTAGATACTGCTCTGTTTCTTGAAGCCGAAGTAATAGAATTTTAGGATGAATTTAAAGATATATTGACTACAAGACTAAAGAGGAAATTAACTCTTTATACATGTTACTAGTATCAGGTATCACTGTGTGCAGTTTTCATCTCATTATTTTAGAAAGATTAAGATGATTCTTATGAAGATATATAAAGATCTCCTGATTTATTTTATCTTCAGAGAAGAACGGTAAAAGGTGATCTTATTGAAGTTAACAAGATTATCCGGGGGATCAACAGGTTAAAGTCTTCTCTTTGTTTTGTGCTATATTGTTAAGATTATAGGACAAGAAGACAAGTTTAAAATCTGAAAAAGAAGACATGTTTAATTTTATGATCAGGTGAGTAACTTATGAAATAAGCTGCCGTTAACAGTTGTAGCTTAGTAGTTTAACGTAATTAAAAAGTGGAACGATAATTTCCGAAAAATATAGGGTAGGTCTAAGTTTTTGTTGTTTTTTTTCAATAATGGGTACACAGGGGAAGCCTTGAACGGACAGTTGGTCTTTTGTTATCTGTACATTATGTTCTTTATACATTTTTTAAACTTTTTCTAAAAGCGCTGATTCACTTTGCCGAAACAATAACGGATATGGAACAAGGTGCATCATAGACAATAATACAATAACGGATATGGAACAAGGTGCATCATAGACAATAATATTTATTGTTTACAGAACGGACTGATAAAGTAATATTTAACAGACAGAACATGATAACAGCACAAGAAACGTAATTCATCGATCTTCTCTTCACGAGTGAAGTAATAGCCATATAAAAAAAACGGAGCATTTTTTGTAGCTTGTGAATTGTTATTATAATAATTAGCCAAAATATAGAGGTCAGTTATACTAGTTAATTAATTATGACAGCATCCAGTTTAAGGTCTAGATTTGAAAATTAAACAGTGGATCAATTAAAGAGGTTACTGAATATTTATTTAATTTACAAGTAATAGCTCTTGATTACAATGTGTTCTAGATCGAATAATAACAACAATAATTGATAAAATTTGATCCTAAAGTAGTCTCGTCATAAACATAATATAAGTAATACTAGTGATACGTTGGTCACTTTTCTGTTCTATTAAATGAACTATTTCCTTATAATAAACTGAAATAACTTTTTGACATCCTTAATACTACTTGAAAAGGTATGGGATATACTAACTACTCTTGATTTTTAAGTCGAGATGGGGAAAAAATCTCGTTGTATTATTATAAATCACTCTTCTTCAATTTTACTTAACTATAGCACGATAGACACTAAAAATATGTTGTTTTTGTCTTTTGGGATGTATCACACTGACATATCATGAATCTCACTTATACTATGGCTGTGTATTGTTTTTTCATTAAAAGCTTCGGTGTTGGCGGTGAAATAAAAAATTAATTTTTAACACAATCCACTTGTCATGTAGCCCCCAGTGGCACAGCGGTATATCTGCAGACTTACAACGCTAGAAACCGAGTTTCGATACCTGTGGTGGGCAGAGCACAGATAGCCCATTGTGTAGCTTTGTGCTTAACTTCAAACAAACAAACTTGTCATGTAAATGTTAGTCATTGAAATTTGTGTAACGTGTTTTTTATTCTTCTAAGTAGCTTTATGAGTTAGATTTTTTACGGTGTAGCTTAGATATTTATTTAATATTTCTCCCAACATCCACAAATAAAACAGAAGATACACCCCCCTCCAGGGTAATATAAATCTCGTGTAAAACAACTAAGACTGATATAGATAAACATTTGAAAAACAACGAAGACATGTTCTAATTTTTTACCTTATTCATTTTTTGCTGTTTTACACGACCCCTCGGTGTCTCATAGATAAGCCTGAGGGCTTATAACGCTAAAAAATTGGGTTTCAATATCCACGGTGAGCGCAGCAAAGATACTCCATTGTGAAGCTTTGTACTTAACAACAAATAAAAACTTTTACATAATATCATAAAATTAAAAAACTATTTTCACAGAATGTTACATATTACCACGTGGATTTGAATATCAATGAGTTCAGTTGAGTATGAGATAACCATCCCAGTTATCAATCCGACAGACTCTAACCCCTAATATGGAGGCCATCTGCTTCACAGGAGGTAGAACATAGTTTATTTGCTGATTATCCTAGTAACCTTCTAGCTGCATACTATCTTATTGACTCCCATATTTTGTTTTTATCAGCCACAAGAAAAGGTTATGAAGACATTCTGTGGTTACCGTTTTCGCCTTGCTAGTGCAGCAGAGAGCTTGCTTTATGGCTTCTAGCTCTATCCTGGTGCATCTTGTGGGAAACATGAATGTTCCACCAATGTTATGCAAAAAGTTGTTGCTTTGCAAGACCATAAATATCGAACTTGGTTTTCTCGCTATCTGTGGTAAGAACCGTCTATGGCTAGGTTGACAGGTGATAATCCACCATGGTTTTCAAATAGGTGTTGACAAGCTTTTTGTGCTTCACTCTCTGCCCAATCTCTACATTTTCTATCTTGGCCAAGAATCCCATTGATGCCACATGTTTACTCCACATGGGGGGTATCTATGATCTAGTGGTGACTAATTATTTCAGTTGTAACTGTAAAGCATTTATTCAACCATGACTGCCTTTTAGGTAATCCCTTGCCTGGTTCGTGTTTGATTCCATCATCGTACTACTCGTAACCTTTTAAATTGGGACGTTCCAGCTCCACCAAGACCACGGCATGATCTTTTTACTGCAAGGCCCTAGTGAAGAATTTTGATGATAAGTACTGTTGATGCTCTACAAAGCTGTTGAGGCTTGTTTGGTTTAATAGGACATTAACGACGATTACTGAAGTATATCGTGTGACCAGTTTTAAACAGGTGTTTTTAATCTTATCTAACTGTGTTACACTCATATTGGTTATAGTAGTACGCAATCCAGGATATAATGGATAATACTTCGATACAACATAAGCATGTGACGTTCTTCGCTATATTTCCTGCTGATCGTTTAGAGTTTGATGCCTTTAGTAGCTCTGGTTGTCACAATGTTAATATGGCTCTTAAACTTGAGATGTCTATCAAAGGTTATCCAAGGTACTTCAGTGTTTCTTCCAAAGGGATGACAGTGTCTGCAAAAGATGGTTAAAGTTTTCCTCATCAGCATGTTTGCCCTACTAATGTAGAGTTACACCTTGATTTCAATTTCAGCTTGTCATTAGCAAAGGTCAGTACACGACATCTGATTGGACTGTTAAAGTAGACTAGATTTATGAGTGCAGATATTGAAGAGGATTGACAGTAGTATCGATTCCTGAGGCAGAATTGTATTAATGGAGACCAAGTCTGACTGTCAGTTTCCATGCTTCATGGTGTATCTTAGGGTAATTAGTACAGCTACGACCCATCTTACACATTTAACACTGATGCATATTCTGACCATTTTGTTATCAAGAATGGGCTATTGGATTTTTTATTGTAGATAATGTTTAGATCTAATGGTACTGCTAAAGTCTCTGACGAGGTCCAAACCTTTTTATGTATCAGCTGCGAATTCAGCAGCATTTATTCAGTGATGAGAGTACCTGTGGTTCAGTATAATAGGTAAGCTTTCTATCTACAGCTTTCTCTAAAATATTGCCAATGATGTTTTGTGGGATGCTGATTCGATGACCTTTAAGATCAGAATGGTTTTTGAAGTGATTTGATAAGGAGTTGATAAAGGCATCAGTCCATGTCTCAAAATGCTATCTGATTCCCAGGTAAGTTAATACACTCTAACACCAACCTCACCAGGTTTGCTTCTGTGGGCTTCTCACGCCATCCCCACCTAGAGATCCTTCTTAAGATGTATTTATGACTCTGTGTATTAGGGTTATAACGAATGGTAGATTTTGATTATCGAAAATTCGGAACACATTACCGAACGAAGGTTCTAGCTTTCGATATTGGTAATTCGCATAATTTACTGATTGCGTCACCATAACTACAAGTTTAAATTCGATTGAAATTCCTTTTATGTTAAACGTAATCCATACAAATGAAATAAAACATTCACATTTAGTTTAAAAATACGATATATAGAGCACTTATCACGTTTTTTATATTTTTAATACAAAAAATCACGTTGTTTATGCACACGTAATTGGTGCTACATGTGATACTAATATAGTTCCATACAGTAAAATGGCAATGCACGAACATCCTATTGCAGCCAGTTAAAAAAAACTGCAGCTTAATCAAGCAAAACAAACCTTTATTTAACAGCCACTGTTTCAACCAGGTTAACAGTCATAGTTCTTTTAACATGAAATTAAAACTTATCATTAATAAACATAATGATAAATAAAGACCTATTCAGAATAGAATAACACTAACTATTCCAATACAAAATAACTACGGTCCTACAACCCAAAGAACAAAAAGTTGAAAGAGAGAGAGAGTGTGTTATTATTTGTCACATTTTTTTTCAAAAATTTGCGCCTTGGGGAGGGATGAGGGAGCTACACCCATGCTCCTTTTTCAGCATTAAAATTATTTGTGTTAGCATATTTTTAATTCTACCATAACATTTACATTCCTCTCATGTCTTGTGCACTCAGTACATTTTCTCGAAGCAATTCAACCACTGAAAGTACTCCCACCTCCCTGCTCCACTATAATTTTCAAATCCAATACATAGCAAGAGCTGCTAGGTATAACGTTTTGGTGGTGTGTGTTTTTAATACAATAACTTTTGTTTGCCTAGTGGCCATAATAAAATCCAAATATCGAATTTTCCACGTAAGTGACATTCATTTTTTGATTATTATTCAAACTGTTTCTATTAACAAGAGAACAGGAAATTGACACTTCCTGACTACCGCCTGACGAACATTCGAATGTTAGGAACAATCTTTAAGTTCCTGGCTAGCGAAGAACATGTCTATCTCATCCAAGCTAAGGATTGCTTCCGTATCTACAAGAAGTTGTTGCTCCGATAAGGTTATTTGTTACTTGAGCCTCCCTTGCTTGTTACAGTGGTCACATTGGCTAATGTATCTGCCTATGAAAGCCTTGCCGTGGTATTCATCTGTACAGAGTGGGTTACCGTTTAAACTATGTGATAGCAACCAGTGAAAAATCGTCTTAATCTTTTAATACACAAGCTGGAGATTAACAATAAGCCATATTTTCAGCTTTCAGTTATTTCATAAGCAAATCTTTTCGTGGAATAATATAGTCTGTAACAGAAAACTTTAAATGCTTCAGGTTATATTATGTTGTCTAAGAATCAATGATTTAGATAAGCAATATATTAAAATGTCAAGACTCCTGTGTTCACGCATGACATCAAATGTATCAATAAATGCGTTTAGATCAAACGCTTACCTATAATTAGGACTAAGAGGAGGCTTCACAACGGCGCTTAGAATTCAGTAGTACTATATAAGACGATAATAAACGACATATTGTAAATGTTATTTTATGTTAGTATAAATTACTTTATTTAATTTGCTAAAATATTGAAAGATTCAGGACCATAAAATCATGTTGACTTAATTTTAATAATATATCAATTTTTTTTTTCTTTTTGCTAAACCTAATACATTCTTTGTTATTTAATTACCTCCGCCACCGAAGGCGGACGGAGGTTATGTTTTCCCCATTGTGTTTGTGTTTGTTTATGTGTGTGTTTGTCAGCAAGGTTTCTCAAACGAATGTTGATATACATTTGGAATATGACCCAACTTAGAAGTGCTTAGTTTTTGGAGGGTCAGGGGCACAGCAAGATCACAAAAACCCAAAAAAATCCCTATCTGTTAACATGGGAACCGATTTTTCACACTATTTTTGCTATTATAATTCATTTAAAATTTATTAGATTCTGATGAAACTTGGTGGACACATGTAGAATATTATGCTCATTGTCCTGCCAAAAATATTCTGTGTCAGTCAATAACGACAGACCTACGGACACATTGTCGTATTTTTTTAGAGCCGAATATGATCAACACTGCGTGGCGGAGGTATGCGCTCTACTAGTGCCCTCTAGTTATCTTTTGTTGTTTTTTAATCAGTGATTGGGAAAATTTAACGAATCGAGCGGATGAAAAATCTGAACAGGTAATTCTACAGCTTCTGAATAATAAAAAGTAGAGTAGACACGTGGGGGTCACGTCTGACTTCTTTGCTGACCCAAGCAAACCCGATCTCACGCCGTGGTTTTGAACAACATTCATCAGTTCGTCAAATTACATTACAAATATTGAATTTACGATTAACTTGTTTATCCAAAGTTTAACCCCAGAACATCGCAGTAGAAAGAAGTGTTAACTTACGACAGAGGATAATAACATAGATACACTGAGTAAGCGTAAATTATTAACATACTGACCAACCAGGGTTGACGGTAAATTATTTATACACTGATCATATAGGAGAAAACGAGAATTATATGTTTGTCAGTTGTTGTTGTTGTTTTTTGTGTGTCTTTTGCAGAAAAAAAAAGTTGATCATTTCGTAGTTTATAATTAAGAAAACGTTTCTTTACTAAATATCTTCTGTATTTGTTTTTTTTTGTTGACGCTGTTTTTTTTGTTTTCTTTTTTTTGGTAAAGATGTTTTCAATATCAACTTAGTTATCTGTCTAAGCGCAACAATGACACGCATCATTATATGTAGTGGATGCAGAGGTTCTTTCCTCGCGTGCCATTAAAATTGTACTCAATTGATAGCCAATTGTTTAAACAAACAATTCTCTACTGGTCACGATATTCGTCTAAATATGTATTTATGATTGGGTGTTTAAGTTTTTTATTGTTATTATGAAGTAATGTAATTCAGGAAGTTGATATGTATCTACCCTGATGTAAACACCTGGTTCCTCTGTTTCGTACAAAAAGTGGTTGGTAAAATATTTCATGCATTCGACTTCACTCACGAATCAATCTTTTTTCCTCTTCTACTGTTGGGTTTTAGCTGACAAGTCGTTCACCCTGCACTTACGTTCAGGACTAAAATTCTTCATCAAATCTTTGTGATCAAGGTAGGGCTGGAAGGTGTTCGTGACGGGGCCTTGTTCGGGTCCTCCTCATCCATAGACTTGCTTCCAAATATATCTGATATAATTTAAGCAAATAATAAGAGTGATCACTATTTAGTAATATTTTCTATGTCACAACTATGAGGAAGGAACTATTCAAGCGTTTTGTTGAAAGATACCAATCATAATTTTGCTGCCAATTTTTTATTAGGACATTTGCTTTATTAATACATTAACATCAGTAAAGGTTATAAAATATTTTTTTTATCGACTTTAGACACACACGTATACGCGTATGCATAAGCAATAATAGTGAACATTTGTTGCTGCGGTGCGTTAACTTCATGCTTATTTAAAGTTTTGTAATACGCAGTCGTAATTAATGTCATATATACAATGAAATACGGGTATATTTGTTGGAATAGTGACAAAAAAGATGTTTCTACGATGCGCCAAAAGAATAAAATGGTTAAAAATATCAACAAGACTTGTGTTTTGCAGCCCTGAGGAATTTTTCGATAAGAAAGAAGCAGGTGTTAAAGGTTTGAGGTCGTTTTCAAACATCTTTAAGTTGTCTATTGAAAGGTGCTGTAATGTCAATAACATTTCACAAACCTCGTAAAAGGAAGATATTGACTTTAAATGATATGATCTGAGATTTATAATTCTAAACTAAGCTAAAAGAAATAGCTCGTTAAGATTTTTTTTCTCTCATCTCCTGAATAATGAAGCTAGATATTATTCTAAACCTATATACCTATAGGTTCATTGGAGTGAATAGAAGAAAACCAAACTTCATACACGTCATCCCGGTTAGAAACAGATCAGTCATTTAAGAATTTATATAGAATATGCTTTGTATGTTTTTGTTTACTATGTATAATTTTGTTGACTTTGTTATATTTCAGTAAATGACAATTAATGTATTTTATATGTTTAATATATATATGTATATATATTTGCTCAAAATTCAATTTTAACACAAATTATGTACAAATATAAAGCTTAATAAAGTTTTCCGTTTATTTTTATAAGAAATGTTCAGAAAGAAAACTAAGTGCATTTATAGCAGTTGACAGCAGAAGAGAGTTAAGAAAAGTATACTCATTATCTTCCAAACTCAGTATTGCTATTACTGCTTATCAGAAACATTAAACTTGCCCAAAATCAACTACTTCCTTTTTCTGTCATATTTGTATCTAAATAACCCATCTACTGTAATGTTACATTTACATCTAAATAACTCACCATATACTCTTGTCATATTTACATCTACACACCCCTCATAAAGTTGACGACTAATCAGCTTCCCAACTTAAAAACTACACGAAAAATTATAATCACTATTCATTTCCTCCTTCTGCAGATTAGTTTTGTAGGTATCTGTGAGTTCGACAAATGATCACTTTGATCTTCATTAAATATCGATTGTTTTTAGACATAATAGTCAAATATTTACTCCTTGTAGTTGGGGAATTGTGTTTTATCTTTTGATCTTTTTAATAGGTCCTGTTTAATCTCATACGGAAATGGAAAAAAATGATCTGGTAAGCAGCGTGCGCTAGTCAGGAACGTACGAGATTCTAATTAATTTTTTTCACTGAAAATAAATTACGTAATGTTTCTAAAAAACAACTTCTCATTAACTAACAATTAGAGAGAGCCGGTTTTCTAAATGCTCTGTTTCATGAAAAGCTGGAGGGAATAAAACCCCAATACTCAGCTCATAGAACTGGACATTTCTTAAATCAAGCCTAAAATAAGGCAACGGAAAGAATTAGTTTCATATATCCTATGTAAAAGCACAATGTTGATCTGCATAACATAAATATTATTTTTTTCACAGATTAACAATAATATCTTTCTTTTTATCTTTTATATGTTACACTGAATACAGAATATCTTTAGTTAATCAAATCAAACTATATTCATTAATATTTTTTCTAAAAAACAAACAAAAAACAATTCATTGGACGCTGTTTTCAACTGTCTATTCAATTTTTTAGAAAAATACTTGCATATACGTCATCAATAATAACAAGGCATTATGGCCTATTAAGCAAACGCTAAAAATGTTTTATATTAAACTCAGTTTAATATGTCCAGAGCTTGGTTTAGTAAACGATACGTAGTTAGGTTTGTGGTCTAAATACAAATGTGTTAGTTTATTATATTAAGCTTTTACTATGTCACAAACCTCATGATGAATTCTGTTTCTTTATTCAATTGCAATCAATTGTTGAAAATTACTGAGTGAAAAAAAAAAAGGTTTGGTTTGAAAAACTGGGTTGATGAATGAAAGCAAAACTTTTTCGACTGATCTCGATAAACAACGCTGATGAAAAAAATTAAATATGTTCGTCTATGGTGATTATTGAGTAAACATTCATCAGTAATTTTTAAAATGACAGTGAGTATAAAAATATTTTAGTAGTTGTTAGGTATACACGACTGTTCATTTTAAGTTTAATAGGAGAGTATTATTTATCTTATATTGTGCGAACGCTAAAGTAAGTTATTTTTGGAAGCAATAGTTATGACAAGTTTGTTTACATAACTGTTTACGAATCATTTGTTGTGTAGTTCATTTGTTGTGAATTGACGTCATGTTACTTGAACCTTCTGAATTTTTCTCGTTGCTTTAATCGAGTACTTTTGCATCATATAATATCTAGTAGTGTGTAGAAAGTTCTAGATTGCTGTTGAGAGTATATATATATGTGTGTCAAACAATTGGTGAGAAAATGTAGTCAAATAGATGTGGACTGTGTGTTTGTAAGTTTAGCCGTAAAGAGCGTATAGTGACGCTTTTTTAAGTGAAATTGTCACTGATTGTATTGTAATAACAAAGCACAGAAGAAGTAATTGAACCAACCTATGTGGACTTTGAGGAGAAGAGACGATTATTTAAGTTTCTGGATACAACTGTGGTGAATAACTTGTAACGAACATTTGTATATACGTTCGACTTGTTTTAATGTATATTATTTTAAAACAATTGGACTGTGTGCTGTTTTATATACATTTATTTTTCTTGGATTGTGACTTGTGTCTCGTGATTAGCTTAACCAATCTATAGTTGCATACACTTTAAACACTGTGAATCTGCAAAAAAAAATATATTGTGTTCTGTTTGTGTACAGTTAAAACAACTTAGTATCTGTGTTTCAATAGTGCTGTTCTCATAACATGGAAGAAGAAAAACTTGACAGCAGCAATTTTATTGTTGTATTGTTTCCAAGAAGTACTTCAAAGCTACCGAACACCATAAATACAGCCATATTTCTGTCAAATTAAATTAGGCTAATTAGCATTCAGCAAACAGTTGAAAAAAAAAGAAATTATTGAGAAAGAAATGTGAATTAAGACTTGATTTGGAAGAATATCCTTGTGAATCAAGTCTTTTGTGTATCTTCTTTAGTTCTTCATTACCATAAAGTATTATTATTACAACCATTTTAATAACTTGAAAATGCTGAAAGTTCTTGCTTCAAAAAAGAAGACATTTATTCACAATGTACACAGACAAAGGTATATAATACAGTTGGTTATAACCCTAACAAAGCAAGTTTGTTTAAAAAAACTGTTGGTACCTTTTTTGTGGAACCCTCATTGGACTTGATAAGAATATAAAGTTGATGCATTCATTTAAACTGTTTATGATTTTCACTTCACAAAACAGCAACTTTCAAGAGTTTATCCCGCTGAAGTTTCGTACAGTTTTACGTATGTCCGTGTCCACGTTCTGTTAATATAATGATGTATTTAATAAACAATACAAAACAAACTTTCAACTGTTAAGCTAAGATATCAGTATAATTTAGTACTTGAGGCTATTTCTCAGAATCTAATTACTTTTAAAGATTCTTTTTCCTTAAGTTTACCTATTCGTATGAAACTTTTAATACAAGAAAGTATCACCTAAGATCATATATTCATATGTTATATATATAAGAACTCAAAAATCTTATTTTCAAATTACGTCGCTTTTAACATATTTGCCTCCTGGCGGCTTATTGGAAAATGTAAGGGCTTATAACGCTAAAAATACGATTTCGATACTCGTGGTGGGCATAGCACAGACAACCCATTGTATAATTTTGTGCTTAACAACGAGCATACATTTTTATACTAAGGTTTCCTACAACCCTTCAGTTGTTAACTTTTATAAATCACTATTTTGTATGATGTGAATTAGAAATTGTAAGAACTGTAGAATAAAGGTAAGGAAAAAATACGATGTTACTCTTTGTAATAAAAATGTTGTCAGTGTTTATAAATAATCAGTCCTACAAACATTTCGTGCCACTTATTCCACTTTTTTCTGAGTACGTACATTAAAGGAAATTCTGTTGATATATATAAGATCCCTTCTGGGTAGATTAAAGTGGATGCTTTCTTTGTACGTGGATTGTGTCTTAAATTTAGAGGGCGTGGTAGTGACTTTGCGAAGGATCATTTGGTTAAATAATGGGGCTTCTAACATGCAGGTCGGGCTTTCATTATTAATAATCGCTATATTTCTCTATCACTTGAATGCAAGTGTTCGAAATTTTCAGAAATTATGAGCAACATAAATTTATCTGATCATCCGAGTTCACAACCAAAACAAATTCATTAATCTAAAAGAACTTCTTAACCAGGCAAATTAATTATGTTTGCTAAAGGCATAAATTCACTGAAGAAATCAAGTAAAGTTTTACCACTATTAAGTAAATGTTTGTTTACGGTGGCTTTATTCTTTGGATAAATGTTGCTAGTATTGTTTCATAATAACGTAAATGCACTGTAATCTACTTTTACATTATCGGTAACTGAGTTATGACCAATTACTACAAGATGCATGTCAATTGGCCATAATCTGTTTATATTAAGAGGAAAAAAAGTGTATAATCTTAATAAAGTTTTATGTTAAACATTTCTATTAATGAAGGCTAAACTTGTAATATTATGTTTCTTGGAACATCCAATGTGAACTCAATTTGAATGTATCTGGTGCAGAACATTAAACATTTCTATTAATGAAGGCTAAGCTTGTAATATGAAGTTATTTGGAACATCCAATGTGAACTCAATTTGAATGTATCCGGTGCAGAACATTAAACATTTCTATTAATGAAGGCTAAGCTTGTAATATGAAGTTATTTGGAACATCCAATTAATTTCTATTAATGAAGGCTAAACTTGTAATATGATGTTTCTTGGAACATCCAATGTGAACTCAATTTGAATGTATCTGGTGCAGAACATTAAACATTTCTATTAATGAAGGCTAAACTTGTAATATGATGTTTCTTGGAACATCCAATGTGAACTCAATTTGAATGTATCCGGTGCAGAACATTAAACATTTCTATTAATGAAGGCTAAACTTGTAATATGAAGTTACTTGGAACATCCAATGTGAACTCAATTCGAATGTATCCGGTGCAAAACATTGTGTATATCTGGTGAAGAACAGTGAGCCTACACAATGAAGAACATTGAGTGCAGCCGGTGCAGAATGTAAAATATGTGCTTATCTATCAATTTTTTTATGCTTAAAATGCATTGTTAAACGTGTTATTCTGGTAACTTACGTCGCAAAACTATTTGTCAATTTTATTTCATTGCTTAGAGAATAATATCGAAAATGTGATGACGTTTATTTATTATCGTTTTGTTAAATTTAGCTCGTTTATTGTTTCAATCCTGTTTCCAAGAATTATAAGTGGGGGCTTAGAAAGATTAATCTTTTCAAAACGAATATATCTAGAGGTGAATAGACCTTAATGAAGGTGAAATTTAGCCTGTAAGATAACTTCACTGATTCATTTAGTGCATAGATTTATATATACTAAATTATTCTTGCGCTAAAGACAGATTTAAGATGAAAGCCATAAGCAAAATAAAAAAGGGGCAAACAGGTCATAAAATAAAGTAGTCATTATAAAGATTGCAGCCTTAATACGTTTTTTCTTGCTGAATCTGGAAGCGGCAGGTGTTTTAAGAAAAAGGAAGCAATTGACATCTTGTTTGCAAGCCTGTTTAGTTCTTATAGGTAAAACAGATCACCCTACTATCACGTGTCACTGCCCTGTCACGGTCATTAACATGACTCTACTAAATTATTTTAATTACTCTTTAACATTGATGGAATGAGTAACATATAACAAAGGAACAACTGCTCCAAGTTAATTTTTCTCCAACAGTGGAAAAATACTTAACATTGCATTAACAATGAAAATATTTCCTCTTCGTACTCCCTAGCAGTCAAAACATACATAACAATCTATCAAAAATAATTACTTTTTATATAGTTTATGATTACAAAACAAAATCATCAACTAAGTCATTTATTCACTGAAATAAGTGTTCACAGTCCGGAACTTATTCGTATATTAGGTAAATCACATAAGTTTTTATGGTATTACTTGGATTGAAACTGTATTTTATCCTTGTACTACACGATTTATTAGAATTATCGTATTTAAAACGGACGTCAATTCTGAAAATTTGTACCAGCTGGCAAATCAAATTTCTTTTTTATCTCTACTACACGGATTGGTTTTACTGTTTAAGAGCAAAGATATACAATAAGCCATTTACGCTCTTTTTACTGAGGGGAATCAAACCCACCGGGAGACCAACCATATGGAAGATTTAAAATATTTATTTAACCTTAATAACAAGGTGATTATCTTGAAAGCAGTGTCCCTATAGAAATGATAGAGTACTGAGAATTTTTAAACTGGCCTAAAGTTAATGAATGAAGATCGCTTGAATATTATGATATTGAGGTTATTCCAAGAAATATCGTAAATAACAGACAGATATTGTACTAGAAACGTTTTAGCCTAGTTTTGTATCTCATAAATGATTACATCGCATATTTCTTGCACAGTAGATATTCTTTACAAACATTCTAGACATCTATTGTTTTACTGCATCACACGAATCACTTTTGAATTTCTAAACTAAAACGTGTAAGATTAAACTTTCCTAAGAACCTCAACTACGACGTAAAAATATATTTACTGAATCAGTAGTGCTACGGCTTTCTTTTCCGATTATAATATCAACGTTATATAAATCTTGAATACAAATTGCGGTATGAAATACATTTGGTCACATTGGATAACAAATCTTCTAAGGTGCAGAACGCTCAAGCTCATTGTGACATGTGTGTTTAAAAAAAATATCCCCGATTATTAATTTTATGAAGGAAAAGCGTGAGATTTTAGGTTGTTATTCCTAATCAAGGTACAATTCTGGTGTTTTAAGGATTTACGGCGACAAAAGGGTTTCTCCGTGACTAAGCACAAAGCCACACAATGGACTATCTGTGCTCTGCCCACTACGGGTATCGAAACACGTTTTTTTGCGTTATAAGTCAGCAGACATACCGCTATTCTACGGGGGGGGGGGTGACAAAAGGGAATTAGCAACGTGAGACAAGAGCTAATGGCTGGTATTAATGTTGTATATATTGTAATTATCACAGATAAGGCCTTTAGTTCAAAGTCAGAATTAATAAGGCCAGCTAGTCGTGGCAATAAAAAAGAAGCTCGCTTGTTGATAAGCACCAAGCTACATGGGCTATCTGTAGTGTACTCACAGTGGGTATCGAAACCTTATTTTTAGCGTGAAAAGCTCTAGGACTCACCACTGAGCCTTCAATCCAAACCATCTCAACGTCGTTATGATTATTCAATGCACTATTATAACTTGAACCACTACATTTTCCTAGTTTTGAAATTCTAGTAAAGAAAAAGACATAAAAACATAATTTCTTGATTTATAACACTTTTTGTACTTATAGCTATGATTCATCTTTTCATTGTTTACAATATAATATTTTCAAACTCATGCATTATAGCTTTATGGGTAGAAGTTTAGCATGTTACTCTAAGATCACTGTAACTGCAGAGTTACAATGTTCCATCCGGTGACTCAGTGGCAATCCTCAGGGCTTATAATATTAAACATCGGGGTAATATCCCTGAGGTGTGCACAGATAGTCCATTGTACAGCTGAACGATTAAACCAAATCAAAGGTTAAAAAGTTGAGCCCTTGAAACGAATTTCTTGATATAACTTTAAAATTTTAAATTATTTTATTCTCTGTTATGCCATTAATTAATTAGTTTGTCTGTTTGTTTGTTTTGAATTTCGCGCAAAGCTACACGCTATCCGTCGCTAATTTAGCAGTGAAGGACTAGAGAGAAGGCAGCAAGTCATCATCACCCACCGCCAACTCTTGGGCTACTCTTTTACCAACGAATAGTGGAATTGGCCGTCACATTATAACGCCCCCACGACTGAAAGGGCGAGCATGTTTGGTGTGACGGGGATTCGAACCCGCGACCCTCAGATTGCGAGTCGAGTGCCCTAACCACCTGGCCATGCTGGGCCCTAATTAATTAGTGAATTGAGGAAAAGAGGAACAATTGTATGTTTCAAAATATTCATTACGATCGTGGTAATGATGCCTTTACTGATCGTAATGAATGAAATATTTGTGAAACGTACAACCGTTCTTGTTTTTTTATTCAATTCCGTAATTACGGAGTTTCACCAAGTACCAGCGGATTCAATTATTAATTATAATTAATTACTTATTGCTAGTTTTATATTTATCTGTGTAGCGGCTCAAAATCTTATACAATTAATGAATTATTTTATCCCTTTTAATTCAGTCATTACCATTGTTAATTGAAGTTATTCAATGGGTGAGCAATCCATTTTCATGTCCATCCCAGTTGGTCAGCATTAAAGTTCCGAACTTATAACGTTAAAATGCAGGATTCGTTTCCTAGTGGTAAGCAAAGCGCTGACAGCTCATTTATCATTTCTACATTTTCTTTCTTGCTCTTCCCTTGATCCTTTAGCAAAATATTTATATAAGCCTAACTTGAGATAATGTTATAAGGTATTATACAAGTGTTACGAACATTTTTCATAATATTTGAGTTTTATTGATCTTCACCCGCATTACAAGCCTAATTAATATCTATTATCTTATCATCATATATTTCTTCAATGCTTCACGAAGGAAAACATATGTAAACTTCTCACTCTCAACTTCTAGATACAGACTTTAAACACGAGCAGGATTTTAGACTCGGCTCCTACTACATAGTCTTTAGTCGTTTTTGGTTATTTATAATGTTTACACCTGTCTTCTTGTTTGATGTTTTTGGTCCACTACTTTTCTGAAAATGTCGAATTACTCACTGTATGGTTTTTATACAAAAAATAAGTGACTCTTTGATAACATTAGAAGATATTTCAACTAGAACTTCTTTGAGAAGTAAAATTCGAAACTATGGATTTGGTTTAGTTCGGTTTGATATTAATTTCTCGTAAAGCTGCACGAGAACTATCTGCACTAGCCATTTCTACTTTAGCAGTTATAGACTAGTCAAACCACCTACCGCCAATCTTGAGCTGGTGTTTTGCCAACGAATAGTGGGATTAACCGTTACATTATAACGCTCCCACGGCTGAAAGTGCGAACATGTTCGGTGACGGGGATTCGAACCCACAACCTTCAGATTGCCAGTCGAGAGCCCTAACCACCAGGCAATGCCAGGCCCGCAACAATGGAGAAGACTCAGGTTGGTTTGACACCAGCATTATCCTTATGGGTTTAAAACGTCTTGCTGATATTTATTCCCTTACTTTCACTACTTTCACCTGCTTCATTCTGTATTCCCACAAATGTTGCTGTTGGATAAGGACAATAATGATTTCTTAAACATGACTCTAACAATAACACCTTACTTCGTACCAACATCAATAAACTTATGTTGCTTTTGCACAACATGGTTAGTTTCTAAAAATCTGGATTTTTCCTGAATCTAAAATGAAAGAGACTAGTAGACGAAAAAGTGAATGGGGTTGTCTATGAAATAGTTTAGTTTTCAGCAATACATGGTCATTCTATTCAGTCTTCTTCAATGTTTTCCAGTTTTGCAATAGGATAGATATGTTAGCAAATATTGTCTCGTTCTAGCTTATGTGTACTCAGTACTGGTACTTTGCTTTTCCTACCAATCACATCACTGGCAAGCCAGTTTTGACAATCTAGAAAGTGACATGGCCCAGTTTGTATTAACTAACTGTCAGCCATAGCAACCAGCCAGTTACTAGTAAGTATTTAAGTGTTTCCCATCGGCATCCAAAAGTAGTGCTTATATCATAGCTCTGATCCTACTGACGTCGTCAATCCTTTTTCAATTCTTGATAATGTACCTTTCTGTTATGGACAATAACTTTAATCCCATCCATAGAAGTAGTGAATTATGATGCAACATGATAGACTCTCTCACCTTTAAGTGTGGCACGACATCATCTACATTTTCAGGATTTTTACTTCAAGATTCGACTGAGCCAAAACACTGATGTTTAATGTGCAAAGTATTACTCTAAGTGTGCTAAGTTTATGGATTACTAGATAAGATAATGTTCATACGAAACTGCATGGTACCACAACAACACCTAGATCTTCTCACTGGTATCCTTCTATCCTGATGGCCTGCTCTTCCATTTGTACTCTAAACAATAATCAGAGTTGACCTATGAACTTTACAAAAAATGATTGATATAGAAACTCTGCCGTTTATGCATAAATCGAAATACATCTTAGTTTTCCGGAGGACATCTGTGGTCCCAGTGGCTGAGATCATCACAAGCTTATCATCCATAATAGATATAGCTTTGCTCTGGTTGATGTCTGAAAGGCTGTTGACTCTATCAAACAAATGAACTTGCCTATTTTTCCAAATGACGAAATCAGGGTCTTAGTTATTGAACTGATGCGCACAACATAGAACACGTTCCTACTCTTGACTATAAACTGGTCTATAATCAGTTTTACAGACCTATTAAGTAATATTTCAGCGAAAAGATGACGTTACAATACATCTTCTTATTTAATCTATGATTTATTAACACGTATACGGTCCTGGCCTGTCCTGGTGACTAGCATGCCTAACCCGTAATCTGCAGGTTACAGGTTCGAATTCTTATCACCGAACATACTCGCTCTTTCAGCTGTGGGAGCGTTATAATGTGACAGTCAATCCCAGTATTCGTTTTTAAAAGAGTTGCCCAAGAGTTGGCGGTGGGGGGTTTTTGACTAGCTGCCTTTCTTCTAGTCTATCACAGCTAAATTAGGAACTGCTAGCACAGATAGCTCTCGAGTGAGCGAAATTCAAAACAAAGCAACAAACAAACCATCACATATCTTACAGCTGAGGAACTACATCAATCATGGATGACATATACCTAATACATATCTTTACTACTGCAATTCCTCATTGAGAAGTCCTTCGACAGATGTATTATTGAATATATCTTCTCCATTAGAAGAGTCTATCTGTGTGTAATTTGTGTCTTACACGCCAGTTGTTGAATAACTCATTGTAGGAGGGTTTAGTCTTAGCTTGTTCTGCAGAGAAGATTTACTTTTCTAGCTCCTGGCGTGAAAAGTATGAACTATCATCTTGGTTTTACTCTTCATTGTTTTATTCCAACGTTTATTTCATTTTCTTTAGTCATTTTATATATTTTTTTTAGTTCACACAAATATATTTGTGGCTTTTAAGATACGTGAACAACAGGTGGCGCAAGTACGATAAATAAGGCGTAACGTGCCTGGTAAATTCATTTTTAAAGAAAAGTAATTTTTTTTAAAAAACTGGTCTCATCAGTCAACTAGAGAAACCAGTTCCTGCTGATGCTTTTTAATAAAATCGAAGCTGTCACAAAAAAGTTTTTGATAAAGCTGTTTATTCAGCTCTTCTTAATGTATCAGATGACTATTTAATAGAACACTCAAAAATCTTTCATTATATAATATGACCATGTTTCATAAGAATCATCCTTACCACTTCTCACTAAATACTTAATATACAGTCAGTTTTTAAGACACGCTTTTAAACTTCGTTTTTATTCTGATATTTTGTTATAATCTTTACTTATCACTATTTTGCTTGTCTGTGCATAAATTATAGATATATTATTTTAAAAAGTGAAGAATAGTTCAAAGTGTATTTCACGAGGAAAAGCAGAAGGAAATATTTCAAAGTGAGGATCTAATAATATTAGCGTAAACGTTTTGAAGGTGCATGAAGAAAAGAGCAATGTTGAGTGAAAGAAAAGTAGTGTAAAGTACATTCATGTGAGAATAATAGCGATAATTATCTGTAGAGTATTGTAAAATATGTAGAATAATGTAAATTGATGGAAAGTCTGAGGAAAACAATAGTAAACATTTGAAAATATTTATAAGAAAGAGAGGAAGAAAACAGTGTTAACTAGTTACAACTGTGTGTTAGTGTGGGGATGGAGATTGAGGATGGTATGAACTCTAAAAATGGATGTCTGTCTTGAGTGAAGTGTGTTAACTATATGAAAGCATGTTTATAAAGGTAATACTTTTATAAGTCTGAAAGTGTGAGTAGTGATAATTGTTTGAAAGTTGTATTAAGCCTGTGTAATACGTAATTATAAATTTCAAGTTGCAACAGAAAATGTTTATTGTTGTTTAGCTGACATTAAATGGTGGGTAATAAAACACGTATTTCATGGATACCTCAGGTATTCTTAAAGATGAATGGTGTCTGTTCTTTATACATCAGACCCTATTTCTTCATTATAGTCTTGATTAACTAAGATTGCTTACTTGCGTTCATATCAAGAATTCTGCTTTGTTTGTTTCTTGTATCTATTTAAATAATGTTAATTACAAATACTGTTACTACAAAAAAAAGGTAAATCAACAGTTAGATCCAGTAAATAAAACTCAGACTATTGATCGCATTTTTTTTTCGTATGTGCATTAATCCTAAAATAGTAGGACGAACGTACAGAAGTTTCCACGCTTTGATGAAAACTTTAAACAATAAGAAGTCTGCTAGGTCAATTTCCTATTTAAAACTTGGCATCAATTTAGGATTCGACCTCTTGCTTCCAAAAAAACCTCAATAAAATTTTCAAAATATTATTTTAGGGTTCATGAAAAGTCTTTTTAAAACAAGATTATTTTTGCTCTGGGCCATTACATTTACTGTAACAAGGGTTATAAACATGTTAATATCTCTTAGGACACTCTGTACCCTTAGTAGAAACAACAATAATAGATTTTCTTCCACTATATCGTATGACTTACGTTCGTTGAAGTCTGTCTAACCATTTCTAATTCTATCAACTAGTGAACAATCTTAGAGAATAAAAGTGATTCAAATAGATAAGATCTAATTATATTATTCTTATTATGCTTTCCGTTTCGCAATTTTCTTGTCCAATTTTGAGTGACCAATAGTGACGTTTTGTAGGGAAAACTTGACTTTCAGACATTCTCCAATGTATATTGACTAATTTAACATTGAAAACAGGTTTTCTATAGGACGTTCGAAAAGACACATTTTTGTACAAACGACGGCAAGAATAAATATATGTGTGCGAGAGAAGAGACGATGAACACAAAAGTTGTATTGTCCGAAAACTATAATATTAAGTTATAATATTTTAACTGTTTGGCGGATATTGCGATAACCAAAATAGCCAGTCACTTATTTCTGTGCGATCGACTCCCGATTTTAGGGCTAATATGTTGGATCTATGATTTCCTGTAGATGGCGCGGCAATCAATCTCTGAGATGAGTTTGAAATGAATATTTATAAAGTATGATTTTAAATTATCAGACTCAAAGAATTAGATAGAGAGTATATCAGATAAAAGCTAAATTAATTTATATGTATATATAAGTTAATTGATGTATACGAAATAGCTATTTATAAATTATTTGTAAGGTACCGTGACGTTTTCTATTTCAGTTGGTGCAAAAATATTCTTGATTTATGACCACACGAAAAGAAATTAAATAACATGAAAAATATAAATTTTAAAACATCGAAAGTTTTACTTTGTTTGAATTACATTTATTTACTTCTATGGCTGGTGAATAGAAACACTGATAGACTGGAACCACCACTTGAATAAAGTGATAATGCTAACTACAAGGTTATAAATAAACAGCAGAGAGCGTGTGTTTTTTGTTATAGCAAAGCCACATCGGGCTATCTGCTGTGCCCACCGAGGAGAATCGTACCCCTAATTTTAGCGTTTTAAATTCGAAGACTTACCGCTGTTCTACCAAAGGACCAGCAGAGAGCGCAGTTCAAGGTAATATTTGTGTAATCGCATTTTTCTGTAGATGTTCTCGAGTTTACGATATTCAGAACAGCACCAAAGGTTAGGAGAGGCTGCAGAGAATAAAAATCCTATTCATTGCACATCATTACCACGTGGCATTGCTCTCAATAATTTACGCTTCGTATCTGTAGCCATTGGAAAATTCGATAAAGACAAAACACAAAGTAGTTGCTCTGTGGGTGGTTAAGTATAGATCAATGTATTAAAACAGCATGATGTTTTGTTATTGTTGTTGTTGTTTTGTTTTCAGAATTGATACAAACCCTAAAAATAAAAACTTTACTCTCAAGCACTCGACAGCACCTGCGTTGCTCATAAGTAGATCTATATTAATTATTTATTTGTTTGTTTTTTTGGAATTTCGCGAGCTACTCGAAGGCTATCTGCGCTAGCCGTTTCTAATTTACAAGTGATAGACTAGTGGGAAGGCAGCTAGTCAACATTACACACCGCCAAATCTTGGGATACTCTTTAACAACGAATAGTGAGTTTGACCATCATATTATAACACCCCCACGGCTAGAAGAGCTCGTATATTTCGTGACGAGATTCGAACTTGCGACTCGCAGGTTGGGAGTTGATTGCCCTAACCACCAGGCGACACTTGACACTCTATATTAAGTAAACTCTAAATTGTGTATGACCCGTATTACAGGTAACTGATAGACCTTATACACTCTCAGCTTATATGAAAAATAATTTCAGCATATCAAAGGAACCGTGCAGTAGTAACTGATATTACATTAACCACTTCCTACAATAAAAATTCATTTACTTACTAGTGTTTTATTTCCAACAAGCTCCTAGTGGAACAGCGGTATGTCTACCGACTTATGTTACTAGAAACAGGGTTTCGATACTCGTGGAGGACAGAGTACAGATAGCCCTTTATATAACTTTGTGCTTAACAACAAAAAACATTTCTAACAGCTTTTTTTTTAATTAAGACTTTTTTACTGTGCTTCGTTCGTTCAGTTTTTAGGTTTGTTTTTTTTTCAGAATTTCCGTGCGAAACTAATCAAGGAAATTACTACTTATAGCCGTCTCTAATTTTGAATTGATAGACTAAAGAGAAGGTAGTTAGTCAACAGCACCCACCGTCAAACGTTAGGCTACTCTTGTCTGACCGAATACTGAAATTTGACTATAATTCTTATAGTATATATACGGTCCCAAATCGCAGAACATGCTTTTGTGACATAGAGCCTTTTCTAAAATTTAAGTCCTACATATGAGCAACCTAGAATAAATTATTTGTCAAACACCTTGAAATTTTATGTTTCTCTTCATGAAACATAGATTAACTATATATTTTAACGGTTCCAAGTACACTAAAATAAAATTGGTGTAGGTAAAACCACCTCCGTACTTGAAATACATTTGTTTGTTGTTAAGCCCAAAGCTACATAATAGGTTATCTGTGCTGTGCCCACCGCGCATATCGAAACATGAGTTTTAGCGTTATAAGCCCTTAGACTTATAGTTGAGACACCGGAGTCCAATAAATAAGAAGGTAAATTTATTTAGTAATTTGGGGTTTGAGAAGGTTTTTTTGTGTTTCTGTGAATATTGTTGAAATTGTAATAATTAATGTCTCAGATATAACATCTTGGTTCTAATATGTTTGGGGAAAAAGGTTAGATACGTTTCTTTCAATCTATCAAAATTTGTATATGAAGTCCATTTTCGTTATTATGTATGTGTAAATACGTAGAACAACATCGTCTGTTAAAAATTCTTTTTTATAACAATTAGAGGTCTTTTAATAAATTACATAAATATAAATAAATATATTCTTCAAGCCTATTAGGCGGATTTTACATCAGATTAGAATACATAAAATCAGATCTGGAATCCAAATGAAAAACGAAAAATTGTTCATTAGAAAATCAGATGACTTACTGTGTGAAAGTCTGTAGCATTAAAGTTTTCCTTAATAGGAGAATGCAAACATGTAACAGAAGAACCTTATGGCGTATAATAAGCGACTGTGTATGTTTTCTGTTTTGTTCAAACACGGAAAATGATCAGGGCTTTTATTTTGCGTAATAAGTTTCGCGTTAGCTTCAACATCGGCGACAGATGTGACAATGGGTGTAACCTTCGGTTTATTGGTGCCTCTAACAGTATCAACCAATAAATATCAGTTAAAACTGAACTACTTTACATTGCATCCTTGCATTTTGCTGCTTCTGTCATATACAAACGTATTTCATACTATACACATTAGAAGAAAAACAATTTTAAACGACTAAACATGGTGCTCTGTTTTTTATCAGTTACCTGAGATCATATGTATGGAAGACGTATAATGTTACCTTTGTTCGCGCAAAGCTACGCGAGGGCTATCTGCGCTAGCCGTCCCTAATTTAGCAGTGTAAGACTAGAGGGAAGGCAGCTAGTCATCACCACCCACCGCCAATTCTTGGGCTACTCTTTTACCAACGAATAGTGGGATTGACCGTCATCTTATAACGCCCCCTCGGGTGAAAGGGCAAGCATGTTTAGTGGGCCGGGAATTCGAACACGCGACCC
>NW_013665710.1:506604-509363 GCF_000517525.1 Limulus polyphemus
ACCACGCGGCCCTCAGATTGCGAGTCGAACGCCCTAACCGCCTGGCCATGCCGGGCCTGGCAGAAACGAAGAAAGTCTATGAACTTCAAAATGTCTATCGAATTTAGATGTCCCCATGTGGGACATCTGTAAATGTACGGACTTAGAAGATTTAAAACATAATTACCAATAATAAGATAGAAAATTCCTCTACCGTTTTCATGTTTCAATCAAATTAAGAAAAAAATAATAATGATAAAATGGAATTCTTTCAGGCAAGGGTAAAAACGCACATTTCTTATGGTATATGTGGCACGTGTAAGATCAAATACTAATAACCGAATCTTGTCCTTGAGTCGTTTTACATATGGTTAGTCAAGTGGAAGGAAAAGTACAATACGTACAGACTTGACGGTTTCATTTTTTTAGGGAAAACCTTAGATATAAATACCTTACAGTCACTTTCAATTTATAGTATACTTCTCAAGTAAATTCTGCCATATAAATTCAATACTCAGCCAATCATGAAAGATAACAATGTAGGGTAAAAATTCACTGGCTGATAAGGTATTTGTGGACAGTGCTGCTGGAAACGACCTTCATCGGTCCCAATAAGAAGGTCGTTCGACAAAACTTTGGCTGCACAGTCTTCTTTCTCTTACGTCTGTTTTAACCACACTATACAGTTTTTTCCTTTACGTCTGTTCTAACCACACTATACAGTTTGTTCCCTTACGTCTGTTTTAACCATACTATACAATTTTCCCTTACGTCTGTTTTAACCACACTATACAGTTTTTCCTTTACGTCTGTTCTAACCACACTATACAGTTTGTTCCCTTACGTCTGTTTTAACCATACTATACAATTTTCCCTTACGTCTGTTTTAACCACACTATACAGTTTTTCCTTTACGTCTGTTCTAACCACACTATACAGTTTGTTCCCTTACGTCTGTTTTAACCATACTATACAATTTTCCCTTACGTCTGTTTTAACCATGCAATACAGTTTTTTCCCTTATATTTGTTTTAACCATACTATAGTGTTTTTTTTCCTTTACATGTATTTTAACCATTTCTTTGTATTCCCAATCTTTCTTTAAGGTTTGAAATTCATTAATAATACTGCTTTCCCTTCTTTTCGTGGCTCATAAACATCAGTGGGAATTAAAACTGTGTAATGTAGTAATGTCTGTATAAGAATAGACACTTTTAAATTAAATGTGTGTGAGCCCGTTGAACATTCATTCTAGTGAGAAACAATGCAACAATAATTCCTTGGTTGTAATGGGTCTTATGAACGTGTTAGTGGACAGTAGCGAATACACAAAATGCACGGTACTGTTAAGGTACTCATTATCTATAAATTTATTAGGTAAGTGGGGGAAGGGGTGCTCAGACAGGATGCAAAATATACAATCATGTACAATGATCTAAGTCTAATTATTAATTAATAACTTTTTTATCAGTAGATACTAATTATTAACTAGTATCTAGATTAGAAACATGACATGATAACAATTGACCTCCGATTACCACTACCTTACTTTATAATTACTTAATAATTCCGTGCCTAACGTCGTACATGTCACTTGCTTTTTTCATGAACAAGTTATTTTCATAAAATATATTTTTAATGAATAGAACATTAAGCTTTTTGAAACACATCATTAGACCGCTGTTAGACGCATCTATCATACTTTAGTACATGAAAAATATTATCGTTATCTGTTTGTGTCTTATTGATAGTTGCATTACTTAAATGCTTTTTAAATAATATCATTTTATTTGGCTCCACTTGTGATTTAATCATATTTTGTTAAAATGTCCGATACAAGAATTATAAAACTACTGATATGTTGTACACATATTCAATCATTTTTTTTCTTTTTTAACTTTAAAGAGTACCAATTAAATTATTCAGTTGCCAAGATCGTTTTAATATGTATCACTTTGGAATAGCGATTCAATAAACTTGAAAAATGAAAAGTAGAATATGAAGGTCTATCAAATTCTAATGATGTAGGGAAATTGTCTTCGTTAATTATGAGTTACTGACTCTATGAGGTTTGATCCCTGTGATGGACACAGCACAAATGGCCCATTATGCAGCTTAGCGCTTATCAACAAATAAACTTTACTCTCCTCATATTTACTCTCTACCCATCTTTCTTATAAACAGAAGTAATTTAAAACTAACTCTTCGGAACAACATGGAGGTGAAAAAGGGAACGTTTGTTTTGCCCAGCTATGGAAGTTCCACGTTCCCCCATATTATACACCTTATGTTACACACACGTACTATTATAACGTTACATTCGCTTGTATCAAATAGCCTGATAGTCAGTGTAATGAATTAAACCTTTTCTAGCTTCAAAAGTGGTTTACATATAATATTACAATAAAAAAATTATATTCAAGAAATTGTATCCAACACTGAAATATAGATATGTGTCAGGTATTTTACTGATAAAATTCGATTCATATTGTATGCCTATCAAAATAGTTACACAGTTAGGGCTCTCGACTCGTAATCTGAGGGTCGCGTGTTCGAATCCCCGTCCCACCAAACATGTTCGCCCTTTCAGCCGTGGGGGCGTTCTAATGTGACGGTCAATCCCACTATTCGTTAGTAAAAGAGTAGCTCAAGAGTTGGCGGTGGGTGGTGATGACTAGCTGCTTTCCCTCCAGTCTTACATTGCTGAATTAGGGACGGCTAGCGCAAATAGCTCTCGTGTAGTTTTGAGCGAAATTTAAAACGAACAAACTGTTTGTTTG
>NW_013665710.1:509550-516232 GCF_000517525.1 Limulus polyphemus
CCCACCACGGGTATCGAAACCCGGATTCTAGCGTCGTAAGTCCGCAGACATACCGCTGTGCCACTGGGAGGCACGACGAACAAACAACCTACACAAAATCTGGAATATTAAAAACAGTCAAGTAAGCATTAGTTCTCCTTCTTCTTGCTAATCCTCTTACAAGATTAGATTACATTATATTATAATGTTAAAGTTTCCTTTTTATTATTGAATAATGAACGTAGTTTAGTATTTAAAATATAAGACGATAAAACTTCGCAAACTAGCATGTGAAAAATATTATAGTCATTTCCTGTTGTGCGTATATTTTAATTTTATTATAATAAATTTCCTCTTGAATAAAGACCTGTTATTTAATCTAGTTTTAGTACCAACTATTCCAATATCAGACCTTGTAAAAGTATTCATTCTATATCAAAAATGATTGGATTAATTCCTGTTAAGCCTTGAAAGAAATATGAAAACATTTTCTGTTTATTAATTTGTTCGTATTTAACTGAAATATTAAACCATTCTGAAATCAGTATGTTGGTTAATACTACCTCTTTCGGAATACCATTGATAATATTAAAGTTAATATTTATATATTATTTTATATAATCATATACCGTTTAAACATATTTATATTATCTCATTTTAGTATTGTATTTTTCTAAAATATTAAGGAACGTTCGAACAAAGTTTTCTAAATTTTCACCCTGAAGTTTCATAAACGGTCTAACTGATATCTTTTAGTGAAGAAATGCCATTTCGGGGAATTTTTCCTAATGCATCTGAAACATACCCAAAACATATTTCCCTAAGTACATAATGAAGAAATTAAAGAAATTAATCTTCCAAAAAAAATACACAACGGTTCCCTAATAAAGACTTGGAGAATTTTTTTGTCACTTGAACTTAGCGAAAAGCTACTCGAAATTTATCTGTTCTAACCGTCCCTAATTCATAAGTGATAAATTAGAGGGAAGGCATCTAGTCAAACCACCTACAGCTAGCTCTTGAGCTACTTTAATCGAATAGTGAAAGTGACTAGCACATTACAAAGCTTCCACGGCTTAACAGGCGAACATCTTCGGTGATGCGAACGCGCAAACCGCAAATTACGAAACGAGCGCCATAACCACCAGACCATGCCAAGTCGTCTAGAACAAAAAAAAAAGGTAATCCTGGAAAATTTTATTCATGTTGAAGGCCCGA
Organism: Limulus polyphemus; assembly: GCF_000517525.1. Taxonomy (NCBI): domain Eukaryota; kingdom Metazoa; phylum Arthropoda; class Merostomata; order Xiphosura; family Limulidae; genus Limulus; species Limulus polyphemus. Next base: position 510,748 of record NW_013665710.1, read on the forward strand.
AAAACGTCAAACATTTTCAAATATCACACTTACTGAGGTCATAGAAATCACGTCTGTCGTTGGGTCAGTGGTAGTTTTACGGACTTCCAAAGCTAAAATCCTGTGTTTGACTTACCGTCGTGGATAGAGCACAGATAGCCCAATCTGTAGCTTTACGCTCAAAAACAGAATATAGAAGTCGAACGCTCTGCCGAACTACTAATACGGATAAGGTGTACACATACTAAAAACTTTATCGAAGATTAAGTGACTGAGCCATTTGTGCAACGAAGTTCTGGAAAGAGTGAGAGTGGTAAAAAAAAAAGTTTTCGTGTTTTAGCTAAATCTTGAAAAAGAAAGTAAATATTAAAAACAAAATTTCTAGAGAAGCCTAAAAGTGATATTGTTTTAGAATTTTTCTGATTCAAAATGTATTTATTTTTTTAATTATCAAATTTCATTGTGAAAAAACCCCATTCGGTCATTTATAAAACACAATACTAGGGTATAACATATGTCAAATTTTGAACCAATTGTGTTTTTCTTATTTATGTAATCATCTCTCCTAGAAATAAACACGGTAAACGTGGAATTAATTTTTAAAGAACATGGATGAAATACTCCAATATCATAAATTGTAGTTTCTTATAACACAGAAATTATTATTATTTTAGTTTTACCACAGATAATGTGTTGTGATAACACTAATATATTTTTAGTTTGACCTGCAATAACCTTTACCTTAAGGGTTTCTATGCGTAATATGATTCTATTTTCATGCCACGTGCAGTGATCATTGGTCTTGTCTGTGAGATCACTGTCTTGATAGTCATGTGGGGAGATGGGCTGTATAGATAACTCTGTATTCAAGTATATCGGGTTGGATACACAGTGCAGGTGGAATTACATTGTGGGCGTACTAATAAGAGCATCGGATATGTGTATAAACCCTTGTTTACCTTGGATTTTTCACCAATCTTCCTGTATTGTTGCCTGAAGTTATTGGTCAATGCTTGTCCTTCAGCCAAACATAGCAGGTACATGAAGATAGAAGAAAATGTACTCTAACCGTATTGATTCACGATCTTTATTATGAACATTAAACAAAATGTTTTGTTTTGTGTGAAAGATTAGGAAGTAATTTTCTCGCATAATGTAACGTAATTCATTGTTCGAGTCAAAATTATTTCTCCTCACACAAATTTCCTGAACCTTCTATTACGTTCTCCTGATTCATCTGTTGATTTTAAGTGCACAAAAGCAAAAGAAATGGGAAAACAGGAACTTAAATTCAATTTCAAAGAATGTAAACAATGTAAAACAATGTAAAACCTCCCCTCAAGACACTGATGTCTTAAGACTCAATAATGACTACTAGTGGCCATTTTACTTGGTTTTCTAGTAATTCTAAATTTGCACATGTTGTCAACAAAGGTCTAATACCAAGTACGTTTAGGAGCTTGAAACGCTGAAATCCAAAACTCTCTTCCACACGGTGGAAAAAGTGCAGATAGCCCATCGTGCAACTTTCAATAAGAAAACTACAACAACCGTTATGCAAGAAAACTATGTTCCAGGGAGCGACAGAAAAAAAATATGTTTATTAAAAACCTTTATTATCGTTCTCACTTTCACAGTTGAAACTACCTCGAGTAACAATGAGATAATTGAAGAAAACTGTAGTCAAGTTTGTAACTGTCAAAACAGGTTTTACGAAACATATTGAACAAAATATTAATTATTATTGAGGAAATGAAATGTAAAGTCTTCGACTATCCAAGTTTCTAGCTTATTGATTTATAGCCATTAGAACAAAACGTTAGGGGTTAGAAATGATAAGATCTTAAAGCTATTTGTCTTCCAACACCAACTTATAGGGACGGTATTGATCGTCTTAACATGCTGAACAAGGTTCTCCTTAAGTTAGGATTGAAACCTGAACCTTCTGGCAATTAATACAACAGAACAATCACATTATACACATTTGTATTTATAACCTACTATAGGTATTGCGAAATAAAGGAAAATTACAATATATATATTTATTTATTTATAACCTACTATAGGTATTGCGAAATAAAGGAAAATTACAATATATATATTTATTTATTTATAACCTACTATAGGTATTGCGAAATAAAGGAAAATTACAATATGTGTGTGTGTATTATTTTATTTATCAAAATAAACCTTAATAGTTTCAATAAAACGCTGCATTATGAAATAGATCACCAGGGTGCAGGCTAAAATGTGGAATATAAGATATGCCTTGGATTTTGGATTGACTACAGCAGTAGGACCCACATTGCCATGGTGATCTTTGTTGTAGTTTTTTGTTTTAGTTATTAAGATTTGTTTTGATAATTAAAATGTCTTTTTATCACAGGTTTGACCTCGCTATTTTTGGCACGGTCCTTCCCTTTGATATTAATATTTATTTAACTGTTAAAATAATGTTTTTACGTATACTCATACATATATATATATAAACGCACAATATATCATGCATTGTTGGTGAGGAGAGTTCACCATATAAATGAGGGGATGATTGGCAATTTTTGAAGGACGACATCTTAACTTTAAATGATTAACCATCAGGGTTTCGGAGTGCGCAATTACTTAATCAACTGATGGTAATTACATATCATAAAGTATGTTTAACTAACTTATAATTAGGGAAGTGATAAATTAAAGGAGGTACAAATATTTTGTGAAAGGATGCTTTGAGAAACTACTTGTCTGATCTTGTTGATAGCTGTGTACAATAAATTTAATTTAAGATCTTTTAAAAAGCACCACGTATAGTTGTTAAGAAAGATATGTTTGGGTGTTAAACGTAAGAGTTATCATAGCTTTTAATATTCATCAGTTGCATGTATCTTTCTTTTGAAACGAAGTTTCAAAAAGTCTATTTATTCTTCTTATATAATTTTATTAATTTTTTATAAGTAACTTCTCTATTTGTTTCACAAATTAGAAGTAAAAAACAGTATTTTTATTCTTCAATGAGAAATAGCAAGTGAGATGTATAAGTACAATTAGGTTTTTAATTTCAGCCATGGCTAAATACATTAATGCTTTGTGTTCAATACTGATATAACTGTTAATGTTGCATATCAGTCATTATACGTGAAAAGGATGTGCTGAAATAAACTTTAGGAAAAAAATGTATACGGTATTAAAGCCTTTACATACCATGATAAGATCACCATATACTTCAAAATTCCAAAGTATACAAAGCATGTTTATCAGAGTAGGCTTCAAAACTAAGCAAATATATAAACATATTAACAGTTAGTAATATTTGTAACTCGAGAATGTTTTCTTTTTGAGCTAGAAGTTATAGTGGTCTTTGCATTCTTATTTCAACACATTCAAGAATAATTCAAAGCTTATAAAGTTTTCTGATCATGAGAAAATAATGTATGAGTTCGTTTTATAATTTGAGCATCTGGAAATGAAAACAGTTTATTAAATTCGCCTATGAACAATTTATTCAGGTTCAGTAATGAAAGCCGATTATTGAATTTATTGGTTAACAGTTTATTCAAGTACAAATTATTGAAAATTGATAGACTTAAACATTTAGTTCAAAGGCTTAATAGTGCCGAGTCATTGTTGAAAAAGGTGTTTAAAGGATATTAATTAAGCAAGACATTTGACATTTCTGAATATCATAAACAACGCATATCTTGCTCAAAATCAAAGCTCACATCAATTATAAATCATATCTTGTACTGCACTCTGATCATCATCATCATCATCACTTGGCAGTAGTTTCGAATTGAAGTTTTCCGGAAGACAAGCAGCTGTGATCGGAAACTGCTGTTCCCCTTCGCTCCGCTCGAGGTTGTGATAGGAGTACTTGGATTTAGAATTTATGATTTTACGGCTTCAAGAAGTTTCACATTAGATGGCTTGTTTTATGAACTGATTTTCTCTCCTAACAAACGACCAGTATCAGATTTTTGGTTATTCAGGGCGGCAAGGATCTATAAATTCAATGCCAAAAGAATTAGATGTGGTGGGAACCGAATGCCTCGAGAAAACCCACTTTCACTGGTTAGGCGCCGAAGAGTCTACCTAACCATTGCCCGATTAAACTTGAAGGTTGTAAAAAAATTGTAGAAGAAGGAAGAAAGTGTGAAAGGTGTAAAATTATCGCAGTAATAGGAAAGTGTGAAAGGTGTAAAGGTATGGCTACCATAACTACCCAGTTTGCCTAAATGAAATCACACAAGAGGAGAAAAGCCACCCAAACCCTGTCGTCTATCTAACCTACCAATGAGAACAATAAGCCTCTAAGCTCTTTTCACGATTTCGTCTTTTTCTGTCCTTCCAGCCCAAGCTGCTCCCCGACCATTTGTCATGTAATTCAACAAATTCTTTACTGCTCCACAGTTTTGCCGAAACTTCCCCATCACCGAACGCTCAAACCGACGAGACCCACACCCAGTTCTCCTTTTTTCCGTCGCCCCTCATCTAGTGACGAAGAAGACTCACACCTAGACAGTACATTCCTCAACCAAATTTCTTCTTCGGTGCAATCCGCAGCAAGTTGAATTCCCTATTACTGTGTTGTCCGTCACAGTAGAAACATCTCGTGTTTTAGACAAACGTGTTTGAGTGCTTTGGTTCTTCGTTGAAGCTGGGCTCCTGGATTGGATCGGCTAGTGAACGGGTGAGGAAGTAGTGCACGAAGGTGACATGGTGGTTGTTTCTGAAGCATGTGTTCGGAGGTTGATGCAGAGGGTGGCAGAACTTGGTGACGGGAGTGGGAGGTTGTGTGGTTTCTCGGCTCTAAAGTGAAACAGTGGAATAAAAGGCCGTGGGTGAGTAGATGGTTGAGGACTGATGGTGATGCTGTGACTACTTTGATGAAGTAGGACATCTTCTCGGTTGTATTAGATTGAATGCACTTTAATGTCTGTTTCAGATAAATAAATATATATATATATAGTAGAGAGGCTCATCAAGACATCTGTACTCTATTGCTTCTTGAAGCTAATTTCCCGGGAAACATTTCCTAAATGGTGAACATACGACTAATATATATGTTGAAGACTGCTGTTATAAAACAATATATAAGCTAAATAAAAATGACTGATAATAGCATTAAAAGCATTTTGGGAAATATTCAAGAGGCTTTTGTGAAAACTTTGTTAAATTTCTTTCAGTAGTTTCCAAATCTGTAGCATTACAGACACAAATAAACATGACTACTAAGCTCTGAACTGTCACTAGGTGACGCAAGGCACACATAAAAATGTTATGTAGTAGGTGAAACGAGTATTAGGATTTGTTGACCATCTTATTTATGCATTCAATCAATAGTTTTCTTATGTCATAAGAACATTAACCTTTGCATACATAATCTCTCTGCGTCTTATGTTGGCGTCTAATCTGTTTGTTTCTTATAGACAAGAAAAACATAAGTCGTAGAGGTACGCAGGTGACATGATTTGTGTATAAAGAATATCACCTGCATACCTCTTATTTCTGCGAC
>NW_013665710.1:517232-533819 GCF_000517525.1 Limulus polyphemus
CATACCTCTTATTTCTGCGACTTAATTTTTGTTCTTGTTTGATTATCTTTCGCTTAATGTGTATTTATTTGTGTACCAAACTAATCTTAGATTGTAATAATTACATACGATTTGCATATAAAATATAACACAGCATCAACTGTATCATACATATATATATATTTCAGACTATACTGAATTATGTAGAATTACATAAGACTTGATACTCTCTTCATATAAAACAGAACCATAACTCTAACTATATCAGTTATATTTGTTTTTGTTTCTCAAATATACTGAACAATAGGCGACATTTTCGACTTGTTGTTTAGCTTAATATATATTTAGTTTCAGTTTTTAAAACATACTAAATTATACGGAATTATGTACGGCTTGATTCTTTGTCCGTAAAATAGAGCCACAACACTAACAGTATCTGATATCTCCATGTTTTGTTTTATCTTTTAACTATACCGCAAAATACAAACTTTTACACGATTTGTGATGTTGCGTTATATGATTCGCTAATTAGTAATCTATCAAAATATTGTTGTTTTTCTTACAACTCTATCTAGAGCGTTTTACTCATAATTGTAATTATATAAAATGAATTCAATTTTTATAATAAAAAACTTGACGTAGAATAAACGCATCGCAGACGCCAGTTTCAGACAGCTTACTGCTATTTCAAGCAAACCTGCAATTTTATGATGACTAGAAGTAGCAAAGTGTTCAATGCTTCAACCACGTGGAGCCGGTATTTTTTTAAACAAGCACCTGGCCTTTACGTTGTAAATATGCCACAATCTATGGATGGTGTTTGGCACGGGCCCAACACGTGTTCTCATGATCTGTCAAGCAAAGCGAGAGCGTCTAGTATAAGATATTCACAATTTCTAAGAACATCAGAACCAACCAAGTAACAACAGATGGTCATTTAATCCGTAGAAGTAGCCAGTCAAGTTTCCATGTTTCCGGCTCTGGCCAGTTAGTGAGATATAAACTGAAATTGTTTTGGCCAAAACTCATCAAATGAAGGTTGAGAGAATTTGGCTGACCTATCAAAATTAGTTTATCTTGTAAGCTACGCTAATTATTTATGAGACTGTGCATAAGAACGTTCCCCGGTGGGACAGCGGTAAGTCTTTGGATTTACAACGCTAAAATCAGAGGTTCCATTCCTCTCGGTGAACACAGCAGATAGCCCGATGTGGCTTTGCTATAAGAAATCAAGTGCATAAGAATATATACTACCAAAGTTTAAAACGTAAAACTAACGTTTACTTATTTCCTGTTAATCATCTTTCTCTACATTTCAGTTTGTTAACATTTACCATTTCTTATATTTTTTCTTTTGTTTGCTGAATTTCACATGAAGCTAGTCGAGAGCTGTGGTCGCTAGCCGTCCCAAATATTAAAGTGATAATCAATCCTACCCGTTACCAACTTTTGGGCTACTCTTGCCAGACCAAATAGTGGGATTGGACCGTCATCCTTATAACGCACGCACTGCCCCAAAATGCGTGATAATTTTAGCGAAACAGGGTGCGAACCACGAAACTTCAGATCCACATTCCAGCATGTTAATCACTGGATCACGCGCGCTTGATCCTTTTCTTGTGTATAATTAAAATGTTCAAGACCTTTAGGCTTTCATCTTGCCTTAGACTTTTAATTCAAAGACTCCTAGCCCCCAGTGCTCAGCGGTAATTCTGTAGGCTTACAACGCTAAAATCCGAGTTTCGATGCTCATGGTGGACACAGAACAGATAGCTCATTGTGCAGACTTATGTTTAATAACGACAACAGCAGGTTTTATTACCTTTCAGTTGGTCAGTGTTCTTCCAGTGACTGAAAACATAACACAGTGCTCCAAGTAACATTTGTTACCAGCAGTTACAAGTTCAACATTCGTTATGTGATAATCGCAGTGCTTCCTGCCAATTTTTCAATCATGGAGAAAATGTTATAATGATTAATTTATCTTCTTTTTTTTTACTAATCAGCAGCTATAAGAATAAAGTAGACATTTTCTAGGTTTTAACAAAATCACTTTCAAGCATTGACACTCTCATTCTTTCCTACAGAATAACTTTTTATTATTAACTTTCTTATGGACTACATTTATGATCATATATTTCATAACATTAAAAAGTTCCCCGGTGGGTCAGAAACATGTTTAGAAACTAACAATTCTAAAATCCGGGGTTCGACTCCCCCTGGTGGAGAAGAGATAACCCATTGTAGAATTTTGAAATATAAATCTCAACAGTAACAACAACATTAAAAAATAAGACATTCAGAACTCTGACCCGGTGCAACTTCTTTCCAATATCATTCAACCAGCATTTTATTGTGATTGGTTTATTTCACCATTTAATTTGTTGAAAAGAGTTAAATTTTAGTTAAATTACTATTTCTCAAGAGTCAGTCAGTTTTCATAACATTAGATTAGTTCTTATTTTCAACCCAGCAAATACGTAAAAGCTCATTCGTCCATTGCTTACCTGTATTATCTTCATGGGCAACTAAAACCATTAAAAACAAACTTGTTGTTAGATATGTACTTTAAGTTCCTTTTTAATGATTTTGTTACTGACCATGTAAAATTGTCTGGTGACCAAAATTAACATGCACTAAGGATTTAGGTGAGGCTTAAACAAAACCAGGATTATTATTATTATTTATATAAATAACCCTCAATCTAAACAATCACAGCTTTCATACAGAAAGCTACATCTGTAGACAAATTATCTAGGAAATAAGGGACAGGTTTTCACCAGGTATCTAATTTTTGTAACTTTTTGTGTTTGCTTGTTATTAATCACAAAACTACACAATGGACAAACTCTATTATGTCCACGGCAAGTATTGAAACCGGATTTTTGGCGTTATAAGCCACTAGGGGGATATTCGTTTGTACTCATTAACCGAGAGCTACCGTTGTTGGGATTTTTTTTCTCATGTTTAACTTAAAAATCATTAATAAATCATTCGTTTTGGCGGTTTGTCTCCAAAATTAAAATTTACAACGTGTATTAAGTAAAAAGGTTGATAAAGTCCTATATAAAACAATAATGTGTTCTCTAACTTAAAGATAAGATATTTTAGAAGGCATGTTAATTTTTATATGGACTCTGATTACACTTATAAAATATATTTTCGATGTTATTAAAACTTGAAAGTCAGGTAATGTTAAACACTAATGTAAGGTCTATAATATTAAAATATTGTTGTGTTACTGATGCAGAAGTTAAATTTTTCCATATCTTGGCGTTATCCCTATTATATCTCTCACACAAGTGAGCGCTCTTCCCTCTAAGCTTCTATAGTAAGACATTTCAAACGATTAGAACTATCTATTAGATTTCTCCCTCATCAAAATCCATACCCGCCATCAGACATAATATCAGGATCCTATGACGATTCCAAGTTGTTTATCATTGTTTTTCTCATTGTTTTCGTTCTCCTGAAACCAAACCCAATACCTTACACCTTTTGAACTAAAGTATTCATACCGAGATAAATCGTAGCAAAGCACGTTTTAATAGTTTAAGTTATCTATATACAGAAATTCCAACTTATCGTGTTAACAGAGAAATATTTAATTACCTATTAAACATACGACTAACTTTTCACGTAATTTAGACTGTCTTTTAGATGCAACGGGTATTAAAGTGGGAAATACCAGTTTTCGAGATTACATTAATAATATTCTTCACTAATAGGAAAACATAGTAAAGAAAAAACAGCATGGACCACCTCACAGCTGTTGAAAGAACGTCATTAGGGAGATCCTGTTGATGAGTGTACCATTACCACACTGAGGGTGTTCATTGGCTATGCTGAAACACTGGTTATTAGATCCCATTAAAACCTTGGGTAGATTTCAATGATGTAAGATGAATTCTAATTGAATAGCCAGATGGAAGGAAATGATAAATTGTCAGTTAGGTGAGAGAGCCGACTGCTGGCCACTCGTAAACTATAGCGAATTGGGCACACCTAAAAACATATACCAAGATGCACCTTCGCTGATGTGCAATCTTCAGACCTACTTAACGAGGAACGTTGTAAAACGGAATACATGTTAAAATGTAGCTTAAACTAATTTTTCTACTGGAAAGTAAGAAGAGAACCAAGTTAAAGAAATAAATATATTGAAACATCTGAAGATAACTTCTTAATTATCTAATAATCTTTCAACATAACCAATCAATCATTAAGGGTATCCAAAGGCATTTAAGGGTAGTCTCTTAATTATCTTTCAACGTAACTAACACACCATCAAAAATCTGTGAAGACTGTACTTCATGACAGAAATGTCTGTTTCTCGGGATTGAAATCGTATATTATTATTTTTTAATTAAGTACTATTTTAAATTTGTCCGAAATTAATGCCTAATAGTTGGCATGTCCATTCAAAGCATGAAGAAGATATAGAGGCCACAGGGAAATTACATAGAGGGTTATTCTCCGGGGCTATAAGGTACGTGCCAAGTTTGGTGACAATCGATCCAGACGTTCCCCAGTTATAAGTGAATATAAATTTTTTTGTAAAAGCATGGTTTAATTATGTACTTATTAGCTGGTTACTTATGCTTTTTTCTGATGGATTTTGTATTTGAATCTACATTGACAAATAAATGTAAATCAGCCAAATTTTGAAATATATATTCATGAGTGTGTGTATGTGTGGTACATGAGAAAGTACTACATATTTCTTTTCTGCTAGTGACTTAGAAAAGCAAACCTTAATTTACCTTGAAAATTTTCAATTCTTATAAACGTGCTCGTTTTCCAAGCGCATATAAACTTTCGCTTATAAAGAAACTGCCTTGCGCAGTAATAACAGAATATATTTATATATTTGATGGGTTTTTAACTTTCAATTAATATTGGCTAAAGTAAAAGACTACAACAAAGCAGAAGAACGTGTGAGTTTTCAATAAACACTACTTTTTACTTTCTCTTATAACCTAGAATACTAAAAGTTAACATATCTTAAACTTTTCAAAAGTTTTCAGATATACACATGTTTCGAGTTATACATGATGATCTTATTTCGTGTGCTATTTGCGCACAGTCAAGTAGTGCCTCACACTTTGGTATTTTTATATTTTCTCGCTGACAGTATAGTTGGAGAGTTATATTGATCTTGCATCTGAGCTCTCTAGTAGATATGTGAGTTTGTAAGTATCTAAGGGTTATGTCATCTTTATCTTCACATATGGGACAACCAATAATGTAGATAACTCATGCATTCTGGAATAGCTAAACATATATTTTCAAGTTTATAGTAGTGGTTCTCTGTCAATGGACAGAATATCTCTAGAATAAAATGAAAATCCAAATATCTCTTTCTGCTATCTAGAAATGCTCTCCAAAGCTTTGTGCACTTTTTAGCATTGACTTATTGTTTTCGTGTAAAAATATTGATTTTTTTTTACATCGTTGACATTGAATCAGTTTCTGTCCTTCAATTGAACTAAATCAGAAATTGTGTTTACTTCCACATTACATTTTCTAGCATTTTCTACCACTTATCTGTGGTTAGTATTCCCATCTGTAAGATTATCAGTGATCCTAAAAATACCACATAGTAAGATATTATGATTAAATTTTAGTACCGTGTGAGTTTTCTGGTTTTTACGTGTATATTTTACCATGATCCTTGGGTAGCATACATTTTGTTCTTCGGTAAAACTTTCAAATGCCGTTTCACGAATAATTATTTTCCTTTACACCGACCTTACGCCGCTGCCTTGATGGGCCATTCTGCAATTTTTATCTGGCCACAAACAAATGAAAAAATAAACTGCTCTAGAGCGTCCAGGGCTGCTAACAAGATTCTAGCCCTGAACATTTCACTCAGCTTATAGAAGGCACAGATAAATGAGAGTATAACAGTGACCTGTAAGTTGATAATCCTCAGACAAGGATGGATGGGGGTTCCTATAAGACAACCAAACAGTTGCAGATCAGAATAGCCAAACCCTGGTTGTTGTTACCTGTAGCAGTCAGTAGAAACTAGAGGTGCCACTGGTATACAGTGTCTACTAGTTGTAGTTGTCTTACCTCCAGGAAAAACACTGAGTACTGACTTGTGAAAATGATGACCAATGTAATAATAAAGAGTTTCTCCAAGATAAGAGACATACTGCTAAGAAAGCATTGAGTCAGAAATAGCCCTAGAGTTGTCCAAAACTAGCACATTTCCTCTAACAATTCATACTTCTGTTGCCCAGGAGCGGTAAACAAGCATTTGTTATGACATAGGGATTTCTGGGCACCAACATTACCCCTTTCAACCTGGTGTTGGCCAAGATACCGCTAAAGATGTCTCTTTTCTGCACCACATGTTGCTGTGAGTAACATCAAACAGGCTTCTTCTCCAATGCTAAGGGGTACAGCCAAACAAATTGCATGTGGGCTACTTCTTGGAAAGAGTGGACTCATGGCCTGATGTTAAGTCATGATAGGCTAGGGCTTTATACAATTAAGAAATTAGACAAAGTGCAACTCAGTGACTGGAGTACATAACTGAGTTACATAGACATTTTGATCCAGTGGAAACTGAGCTTACCATTGGGTTGAGTCAAGATTCAAAAATAGAATCTTCAGAGAATATGGCACTTAAAAATAGCATGTCATTTAACAGATAATAAAGATATCATCATCAGTTAGTTCTTGAAGGTACTGCAAAGAAAATGATACAAATTACCTAAGAGAGGCAGTTTCTGGATTGAACAACATCAAAGCGGTAACTCTAAGCACGTTTCAAAAGAAACAAATATACTATGTTCCTGATAATTGGACTGTAACAAGTCCCACCAATATTTCTCTCCAAAAGGTGATCTTGATATAATGACTGAAGAACCAAAAACTATGTGAAATGTACAGTGCTATTCGATTCCTCGGCAGATGCAGAAGGATCAAAGACAAGTTATGGGTGTTATCATTCCAGCTCTGAAACTCTAATGGGCCCAATGTAACCTTGGGACACCATTCTGTGTGTAGACATAAACTTGCATCAAAACGTTTGATGATTAATCCACCTCATTCAGGTTTGAGAGGAGCTTGGAAGGTGCAAGGTACATGGCATGAGATAATTTTTTTCTTGATAATAAAACTATAAGAAACTTGGTAAACTTTGCAGCATTCCAGTCACTCCAAGCAAAGCCATTATTCTGGCCAGTTGGTACGGATTATATTCTAGCAAATGGTGATCAACTAGACATGAATGTCGGGTACACCTCCAACTGTTTCTAGGAGATACAAGATGACATGATGAAGGTGATAGTGGGGGTGGGGGGTGGAACCCCTATCTAATTTCGGAAAACTACCAAATCAGCACAACTTGACACAAGGATACAAGATGACATGAAAGGGGGTTAGACCCCCCCATCTAATTTCATATTGATAGAATTTTCGAAAACAGTAATCTCTCTTTTCATGATTAACACCTTTATATATCTTTATTGCACTTTTAATGTTTATTATTATGTTAAGAATAAAAACGAAACACAAGTTCCTATACTTCGTTACAAACGAGTTTTTTATTTCATCTGTCCAACAGACGGGTACTCCAGCTAGTTTTATATAACCCTAAGTACACACAGTGTGGTGAGAAGGGCACAAAAACGCCTTATATATCTCAGAGAGTGTGTTAACACTCTATATGGAAGAATGCAGTGAAAAAATGGCCGCCACTATTGCAATAATACATAAACTCAGCTGAAGTTTCTACTCTAAAAGCTACAATAAGACTGATATGAAGACCCATTTCTTAAGTTATGCCCACTTCTTACTTTGACCCGTGAACTTTGGTCTGTAAGACATTTCTGCGGCCAATGACCGTCATTTAATTAATAGTGTGAAATAATGTGGAAGGACATTAATAGCTGGGTATTGAAAGCGGGTAACAGAAAGCACACATACCGCCACTACTTCCGCCGCTACCTCTTCCTACAAAGTCACCTTGACAATTGCACAGTGTATAACATGTTTTAAGTATATACATATTGAGTTCTTAAAGCTTATACCAAACTTTTGGTGAGATAATAATGAACACTGTAATAATATGATATGTTAGTAAATTATGTGAAAGTCAGGATTTTTGTGTTATTTATCATAGCATCCACCTCTACATTTTTTAAGCTCTTAATCCGGACAAAGGAAGAGTACCTCAGCTTATTGTTTATAATATTGAGATAATTGGGTAAACTTCATTCCCATTGAAATGCTATCCAATGATAGCCATATTGAGCTCAAAAACAGTGTCTAATTAAGGGCATGTTGAGGAGGGTAACATAATACCTCTATATCCAAAAGCGATGTTCTGTGGTGCACTGTGGACGGTCTAATGTATTAATATTATCTGCCAAAGTGATTAAATCGATGCATAAAATATACTCATTTTTGTCCAGAAAGCAGGATACACAAGTTCAAGCTGTTGTTTGTCTAAGTAATGGCTCTGTCCTAGTAATGATCTGTAATTATTAACATTTGGCTATTCAGCTTCCCATTGGAATGATCATTGGTATAATACATGAAGTGGAAACAGCTGTAGCTAGTACATGTTGCATTGTTCTGTTATACTCTTTCCACAAGAAAATTAACTTCTTCCAGAACATCTAAGATTTTTGGATGATGTTTATCCAAGCAGTTGTATTATATATGCAATGACAGGAACTTGATGATGTGTTTGTGGAACCAGATGGCAGACAACAATAACTCAGAGCACATTGACACAAGTGATGCGTGTTCTATAAAATAGTTGTTGGGCAGGCCTCTATATAACACTAGGGATATAGCTAATGTTGTGATACAGTGCGTATTGAAAGATGAAATCATACAGCTTTCAAAAATTCTTGCTCATTTCCAGTAGGAATAGCTAGAAAATAGAAGTATTATACCAAGGTTTTATGTTTATTTTATATGGATGAACATATTTAACTGTGTAAGTGCCTTCCTTTCCTTAAGATTCATTGGAAGTTTAACACATTAGATCTTGCTATGGAATACTGGCAAGTTGAGATGAATGACTCAGAACTATTTCAGATGGTTTGTATGAAATCTGTATCATGCCATTTAGCCTATGTAAATGCATGCGTCATTTTCAAAGAGTCAGTAGAGTTTACACTGAGAGGGTTGTAATGGGAAGGATGTGTGATCTATTTAGAAAACTTCCTGGTGCTTGGCTGCACGTTTCAGTTTGCTGCTGAAAACCTGAGCATGATACTTGTATGTATTAGGAAGGTAAGTTTGAAATTGAAACCAGGGAGCTGTTCACCTATTTGTGCATAGGCAAAATTCCTCATAAAACATTGTAGAAAGAGAAATTATCTTAATGTACCCTGAGAAGATTTTTGTAGCCAGAACTGGAACCCAACTAGTAATGAAGTGAAAAATCTGTAATTTTCTAGGTTTTAAGTCGTATTTGTGACAAATCTTGGCCATATCATGGAACAGACTAAACATTGATTAGTATTTTACCAAATATGCACACGTTTGGCCATGAAATACAGTACTCTGAGTTTGTAATGTTTGGTCTTCCTTTAGAGCAGATGTACCACGTGTACACAAGAATCTGTGGAGTGATTGAAGTTGGCATTAGCTGACACACAAATTGTGCATCAGCAAGCTAGAAAAGGCTACCTTATAGCACAAGATATGTTATTTTAAACCAAGAATGTAAAAAAGCTCGAGTGTGGAGACTGAGTATGGCTCTGGTACATGATTATTGCATGGAATCAACTAAGATATGAATAGACTGGCCATTATTTTGTTTTATTACAACTCCATCCATCAACCTATGAGTGTCACTTCTTGCATGGCATGCATAAATGTGTTTATCAACAAGCTAAAACGTATACCAATAATTGTCCTTATGTGCACTGATTAGACCAGGAATTAGATATTAAGTATAATTAATCAGAGATAGTGAGAGTATCGTACTGTATCATCTCAACTTGGATGATGAGTAGAAAGACGTTGGAAATAATTATCTGTCTGTCTAAAACATGAAAATACCAGTGGGGGAACTGTATGACATCTCTGATGATTAGCTGTCACATCAACAGCTAGTAGGGGTAATTTCCAAAACACCAACAACCTATCTGATTGGAAATTATTATAAAAAATTAAAAACATTTGCAAAAGGAAAAAAAAGTGTTATTGGAACTATCAAGTGGCTTTTCATGACAGGTTGTATTGTTTCATCTCGTGATTACAGTATAGCTAGAACATCTGATAGTATCAGATGTAATACCTAAAACATTTAAAGTCTGCATGAATGGAAATCATTGCTAGGGCTTTTAATGTATTTGGATGTGGAAGAAACTTTGTAATAAATGTCTTCTGAACATTGGTATATGTGTAAAATACCATCAGAGAATAGCTATCTATATGAAAATACAAAATGTAAGTACCATTTACCTATAAGTTAATGAGACCTGTACATGATTTTCACATGCACAGTGAGAGAATTGTGCTCTTAATCAGAACAGATAAATTTTGCTATGATACATCTTACTAGAAAAGTCATTATTTTGCTAAATTTTACCTGTTTTATGTTTCTATGATATTGGTTCTAGTGAATAGAATGATTCATAAGTGGTGGTTAATTGTGATAGTATAACAAGTGGTGTTTATGTAGAGGACATCAAGGATATTAACATTGGCTGAAGGAATTTTAGCTTAAAAGTCTTAGGTCAGTTCAATTTAAAATTATTTATTTCATGATATCGAGGGTGATAATAAAGATTGCCATTTCGTGTATTATCGTATGATATTGAGCAATCATATATTTTCTGGGCATAAGTTCTGAAGAAGCCTACTGAACATTATAAACATATTTAATTATATGTGATGTTGATATATAAATATGTATGTTGTATTATACGTGTATAGTTGAATTTTAATAAATTATTTAATAAATGTTGTATCACACATAGGAATCAATAACAAAGAAACTACAACTCAAGACAACAAATGAATAAAACTAAAGAATATGATCCAAATGCTAAGATGACCTTACCTAATTAAAAGAAGAAATTGTATTTTCGTTGATCGTGAGAGGAGAATATTTTCTGTATTAAAATCTATCATAAAAGTAATTTTCTCTGTGTGACTGATTGTACTATATGATAGACTTTAACTAATTTAACTAATGTCATTAAATGTGTGATTACCACACACATACAATCACACATTTATAATATGATATATATATATATAACAAATCATTCATTATGCTTATAATTATTATTCTTAACTTTATTTAACGCAAACTGGAGTTTATTATGACACATTTCTATAAGCGTAAATAAAATCACGACCTATATCTCCAGATAAAACTGGATTAGTGAACTTGTAGGATATTGATAGCTCCTGACAAAATTTGAGCTAACAAAGTTACATTATGGAGATATGCTTATAATGTTCAATAATCCTCTTAGGAGATTACGCACAAAAAGTACAGAAATATAACAGTTGCTTCTATCAGATATGTCTTGATAGCAATACTTTCAATACCATATCACCTTATGTGAGAAGATAAAGAATATATTCCTTCTCGATATCATGAAATAAATAATTGCAGATGGAATTCAAGTGACTTAAGTCTTTTCAATGAAGTTTTCCCATTAATGCTATGGTTGTATTAATCTCTCTGGGAATAATAAAAACTGGCTTGCTGGTTTGTCAATTATTCTGAATGATGAGAAGTTAATTTAAGTACAACGTAACTTAAGTCTTTTCAATGAAGTTTTTCCCATTGATGCTATGGTTGTATTACTCTCTCTCTCTCTCTCTGGGAACAATAAAAACTGGCTTGCTGGTTTGTCAATTATTCCGAATGACGAGTAAAGTTAATTTAAGTAAAAAGTAGCTAATAATAATAATAAATAATTGATGTTAAAACAAATAAACAATATACTGTTTTATTAATCCTTACCTTATGTCATATTTGCAAATTGCACATAAAATTAATAAAACTACACTTCACCAGCTTAATATACTTCATACAATAACAATTGTTGTTCACGCAGTTTTATAATATTAATAGCTTTTCAACAACTACTCTGTGTGTCGTCTATTAATCAGCCTCATCAGCACTGTATATAACTCATATAGTGTGTTTAACATATTGTCATACATTCTTATTTACTTTCACTCATATTCTCTTACAATAACTGGAGCTTACATTACACTGAAAATAAAGCATCCTGATACTTGATGCTTACTACAATTTTAGTGAAAGTATGTTCAATTGGATCAAGTTGTAATATTCATAAATGTGGGAAATTCAGTGACCGCAACTTATGTGTCATATCAAAAATGAAACTCCGTGGGACAAGTGTTTTGCCTGGTTTTTGATTTTAGAGGCTCAATCATGCTGATTGACATATTTCATAAATGTGCAGTTTATATAATTTTTTCCGTATTTCTATTTTTGGTTTGAGTCGGAAAGTAATACCTGTGTTGCATTGTTTTGTAATTATTTCAATTACTCTCTTCCTTCTTCATTGGAACTGAGCTCCTTCTTTCCATAGCAGCCTGGTAATGCAGCATCATATAACATACCTTCTCAAAATAGAAATTCAAGTATACACCAGAATAACCTCATTCAGAAGCATCAAACTCCACCTCTATTTTTAATCTGAACATAGGGCTTCAACGTTATTATAATTAGTTCTCTCTTTTTCCATAACAGCTTGATAATGGTGAAATACTCCTGTGAATGTGAATGATAGCCATGTTAGAGATGGTTTTTGCTAAGTAACGACCCAGTGAGAAGAATAACTTTATATGGTGAAATGTGTATTTCATGTGAAGAAAGCTGATGTGGGAAATTCACGGGTTTACGTAAAATATTTTCTACAAGCAACATAGTTGTGAGCACACATTTGTTTATACATATGACCTGTAATATATTACGAACAGAAATCACAGATAGACAGACACGCACGTTTTGAACCTATACTAAGTGGATCCTGAGGGTGTGCACTTGGGTATTATTTCTCATCTTATCCACGTATGTGCATGCATGCGCATTTTTTAATGAGGCAAACTAGCGTAACAACATATAGAAAAGAAATGGTTCCTTCTATAACAACATCTAATATATAAAAATTGAGTGCGTTTTGGTAACAATGTGTTCCAACAATGGCTTTTTTGTCATGTTGGTACGCTGAATTAGCAACAAAAGTATAACCTAATATCGTTGTTAGTCTGTGTACTGAAAGTATAAAATGAAATGTATAAAGTATAAAACTGGAGAAATATTTGTTGATTTCTTAATTTAGAGTATTCATTGATTAAAGAGGTTTGTTTTCTTATTAAAAACGTTGGTGATATAACAGAAAATGCCTTAATTCAGAAACGATTTAAATTTAAAATCAAGCGTGAAATGACACACACTAACTTTTATATAAGTTAATTAACGTGACGTATTCTGGCATCTATAATTATCTATACCATAGTCATCTAGAATATATCAGTGAAGCCGGGTACTTTTGCTATGTAAACAATATATGATCTCATGTAAAACCTTATACAATGTTTATGATCTAATGTAAAACCTTATGTGAGAAGCAATTATCTGAGTCAAAAACAACTATACATTTTATAATAGGACTATCAAGCTATTCAAGTACGATCAACAACATGTACAAAGCATTATTTTGTTTTTATCATACAGACTTTTTATATCTATGACTGATACGTTTTTATGTGAAATTTGCTTTCTGTCTAGAGCATAGTGACGATGATGAATAACTAAACTATTATATTACGGTACACGGAACTGGATAATTAGATACTCTGTCTTTGTTTATGTCGTTTTATCCTATTCCTCGGTGGAACAGCGGTGAATTTATGGACTTACAACACTAAAATCCGGTTTCAAGTATCCGCGGTGGACACAGCAGATAGCCCATTTTATCCTCAAACTGAATAATAACTCGCCCAGTTATTACACTTTATCTCATAACTTAAGTGGAACATTAGTAGAAACTAGCAGAGTGTGAAGGAGTGATGATATTGCCTGACTTAAAGGTCCCGTCTGCAGCAGCGTGCAAGAGCTAAAGTGTAATTTAAAGCTTTTATACATATTGCTTACTGGATATGTCTAAAATTATTATCACTCTTATTGTAATGTAACAACACACCTAATACTCATTATTGTTCAAATTGGGGTTTATTTTGAAATAGCCTGACAAAGCTTAATCTCCTATATTAATTATCCTGAAATATTTCAAAAAATATTAGTCATTCAGGATAATGTTATAGAATTTCTAGAAACTTTAACTTGTAATGTGTTAGATTACAAATAAATTGAACAAAGCAACAGAAGGATTCTGACAAGCAAAACAGCTTGTTTTAACTCTATTGGATAAAGATTTGATATCCCAAATAACATATTACGAATTTATCTTGCAGAGCTCCATACATTTAATAACGGCTTCTGTGGTTTATGACTATTAACAGTTACAATAATAACACAATTTCGAATTAATGACGGTATTCTGCTATTCATAATACAAATAACTTGTAAATATTCAGCATTTTGTATACTTGAATTTACTAATAGAAACAAAAACATATTTATTTGGCGATAAATTCACGTAAGTCTAGTTAGTCCTACGCTAGAGACTTATACTTTTTATACCTCCCTCTTTGACTATCTCATTTACAAATAAGAGAACCTCACCTCTTAAGCACATTGACAAGGTAAAAGACTCATAATTCTCTGGAAAATATATTTCTTAATGTATGTATATTTTTTACTTTATAGGATATCTCCTTTTTCACAATTTAATAGCCAAGTGTATCTTGCCGAAATATGTTTATATTGCACCATAATTTCTTCTTCTTGGCTATTTTAACATAGTATCAAATGTAATGTATCTTATTCGCAGTAATTTATTACAAATGAAAAACACTTGTAGTCATAAAACATTCGAACGTAAATTAAAAGTAAATGGAACGCTTTCGCATCTACAACTTGCTGTTTTGAAAAGCAATAAATACCGCCCCAAGCTTATGTTTCATTAGTGGAACAATTATACTGAGGGCTAAGACCTCGTAGTCTAACAAGTCGTTCGAAATTAATTATTGGAAACTTTTGCTGTGTCAAAGCGCGAATGGATTGCACGCCTTCTGCCGTTAAAAGAAATTGCTTTTATAGTAATAATATTATCAAATTTATGAGACGTGAGCTGTCTCAGTGAAATACATTTTAAAACTTATAGTAATTGTACCAGAACGAAATAGATGATTCATAGATGAAAGCTATATATCAGTATCGTAAGAAATGGTGAAATAAATACTATTATGGTAAGGATGTTATAAGTACTAGAATATTCAATACTATTACAATACAAATAATTTGCCATCGTTGTGAGAGGACATGTTCTATTTTTTCTCAAAAGTGAGCTTAAATTTCAAACGATTCGTTAGACCATGAGGTAGACATATCACTGTCTACTTGTTAGGCTAATACTTCATTAAGAGGGAAATTAATATGTATTATTTACTTCTCAGAGTAAATATTTCATATAAAGTTCTATTATTAACTTTTAAAACCAACTTATCTTAAAACTTGTCAAACAACATATAGCTAAGTGACATCAACACATATTCAATTCAAAATATCAATATCTCAAAACCAACGTTACATTTACCCTATTTCTTTACTAACAAATTTAGTCCTCAAAGTTCTTTCACCTTTTTCTGATTTATTTTGTGTTTCCAGTTCAGTCTCAAGAGTTTCATTTACCTGGATAAATCAGTCATCCCCTCTTTACTATTTTTTTTAACTGCTATCATTTTTCTAAAACTTCATTCCGAGCTTTAGTTTACACAAACTTTACAGTTATTATTAAATGTTAGTTTATATTATGCATTTTGATCCTGGTAGCCGATGGACTTTTACAACACAAAGCACAATTTATCTACAGGAAACAAGTGAAGGTCATTTGTTAGAAGGGCTTCTGTGATGGTATTTTCATCTGTGTGTGTGTGTATACATAACCAATTGTATCTTCGCAACTGGAATTTACTTTCTTAAGCTTCCTTTCTAGCTTTTTTTTTTAGTTTCTACAGTAATATTTTTTCTGATCGCTAAAGTCCAATTTATTTATCTTATACCTCTGTTTCATTAGACTCAAAATCCAAATCACACTGTTTAATTTTTTTCTACTTCTTCTGTTCTCCCTTCAAAACTTTATAAACTCAAGCCAAATGATTATGTATAAATGTTTTTGACAGTTCAAAATAAGTAGTTTTTTATTTCCAAGACCTTAACGTATTTCATCCACTGGTCCATTTTATTAACTGTATTGTGTCTATCACATGAAGGCTGGGATGTTTCTGTCATTATATCTCATTCTGTTTCAGCTGCTCTTAGTCTTGCATTCTTTTAGCAGCAGAAGACTTTCCATTGAAAGGGCGTTTATTGGGTGGCATAATCACCTGTATCACTAAACAATAATTTGCAATTCACAAAGCTACTAAATCACTTATAAAACCACTTAGCACTATTTAAAGAAAACTGTTTTTGGAAATACTGAATTGACAGCAAGGTGATCTGAGTGTCTCCCG
>NW_013665710.1:534692-544150 GCF_000517525.1 Limulus polyphemus
CAAAATAAACAAATAAACAAACTTCCTCTTTTATATATATAGATTAACAAACGTTGCAAGAATTTTCTTGACAGTTTGTATTACAGAGTCTGCTAAGCCATCAGACTTTACACAACTTAGGGAATCTGGCTGTTAAAATTAGGTTTATGATACATGTGAATTTCTTCAAGTGCATCAAATTGGTCAATCGAGTTTTCCATCTACATAACAGTAATACATTGTGCTGAATTATCAATCAAAGGAAGAAATCGATAACAAATGGCAAATAATAATTACATAGTTCAGTTTTTCAGAAAAGACCAGTGATATCCAGGACTATTTTCTGTAATGTACAGCCAACAATGTTTTGTCGGAATTTACCAGGTGGTTAGGGCGCTCGACTCGCAATCTGTGGGTCGCGGGTTCGAATCCCCGTCACGCCAAACATGTTCGCCCTTTCAACCGTGGAGGCGTTATAATGTGACGGTCAATCCCATCTATTCGTTGGTAAAAGAGTAGCCCAAGAGTTGGCAGTTGGTGATGACAAGCTGCCTTCTCTCTAGTCTTACACTGCTAAATTAGTGACGGGCTGCGCAGATAGCCCTCGTGTAGCTTTGCGCGAAATCCATAACATTAACAAACAATAATACTTAATTTAAATGTTCTCAAATGACAGCATTTCACGAATGTTTAGCAAACCATGCAATACCCAATAGAAAGGATTATGTGTTGGCCCAAGAGTAAAAAAGTGGATGCTTCCAGTGTTGAACCGTTATCCCACCGTAATAGTACACGTTATTCCAACATTTGTCCAACATCTACTTGCTATACGGGTAAAGCTAATATTAACTGCTCAGTGACTGAGCAGTACTACAAGGTATTAAAACATTGGTAAAAGGTTCGCCATATTTACAGATCATACAGCCATGCAGTGGTTTATAACACGAAAGGACCCATCTTTAAGATTAACAAGGTGGTCACTATTGTAATAGGATACTATGATCTTGAAGTAATACACAGCCACATCAAAAAAGCTCTAATACTGATGCTTTAAGAATAATTCGAGTAGAAGATTATACAGTTAATTTAAAACAAATGATCAACAAAATTAACGAAATAAAGAAAACTAGCGAAGATGACTATGAAGTAGTCTGGGCCTTAGATAACGTTATTAATTGCCAACTGAAAGATGCAGTAATTAAGATATAGAGTATTACATGGGGACGAAACTGGGAACATATTGGATTCAGATGTGTCATACAGAAAATTACAAAATATAATATATTCATATATATATTATATAGTATAATATGTAAGAGATTAGTTTTCTTGTCAAAATCTGATAAAATATATTAAGAACTTTTGCAGATCATCTGTTAAGTATCAAAACAGTAAGACTTGTCAGCATTTAAGGAATGCACTCTTACAAAAAATGCCAAGTTTAACCATGTCGTTTCAGAGATAGCTATGTATGTTTTATTACCTTTACCAACGTTGCGTCTAGGAAATAAATATATATTATTAGTTCTTTCAAACTATTTAATCAGATATATAGAGTCAATATGTTTTCCAGATCAAAAACACAAACTGCAGATAAATATTTTGCAAATCAAGTTGCTGCTCAACATGGAATTCGGCAGTATTTATTGTTAGCATTAACAGAGTTAATGAATTAAACATGTACATTATTAGAAGTAATGGACATAGAGACATACCATAGAGCTACTAATTTCTTAATATAGATAGTTAAAAGAACTATATTTCATGGCTACAGTATTGTAAGTATAAAAATAAAACATTGGATGGGTAGGCTTCCTTATTAATTCTAGCTTATAGAAGGGTCACAGACGAGTTTACTCAGGAAAGCCACTTATTTTTACCACATTATAGAGACGTCGTGTTGTCAATGTAAAATATAGTGGTCCCGAGGAAAGATAATTATGCATTAAATGAGGACTATAAAGCAGATTTGACGGAAATAAAGTAAGTAGAATTCGAAATGGCAAATGAACCCACTGTCAACACTTTGGCTACTTTAATCGAATTGTGGTATTTGACTGTCACTTTTATAACTCAACCACTGCCCCAAAAGGCAGGGCGATTTTTTTACAGCGTTGAGATATTTTGGCTGTTAGTCACTAGGCCAAGCATGGTCTTATTGTAAAATAATTTGGGTTTTCAATACCGGAAGTAAGAAATTATATCGAAGTCAGATAAGTTTGTTTGTTTGCTCATTTTTAGAGCAAAGCCACCTTAGGCTACCTGTTGTGTCTATCTCGGATAATCGAACCCCGGATTTTAACATTGTAAGTCCATAAACTTACTGCCGTACCACCGGTGGATCGAAGTCGGATAAAAAACATGCATTTCGATTTTGTTACTACAAAGTTACAAAGCAACAGGTCATAAAATTATAAATTTTATATTTCAAATTACAATTACTTTTAATGACTGGGAACAAAGTGGTCTGAAGAAGACACAAGGAAATTAATGTTTTGACAGAAACTGTTAATATTTCAACTTTGAAGATGCAGTTAATCATTATTACCAACACATAGATTGTAGATGAAACAAGAACTAAGATACAAAGTTGTAAGATTGTTCTTCAACCCATGATACTAAAAAGGTGGACGTTATTATTCGATAGTAAGTTTACATATAGTAATTATATCTGTAAATACGTTTTATACCAATATATTTTGTTTGTTTGTTGATATTTACACAAAGCTACTTAAAGGCTATCTGTGTAAACCGTCTTTAATTGTGAATGGATAGACTACAGGAAAGACGACATTTCAACATCACACACTGCCAACTCTTTTTTACTATTCTTGTCTGACTGAATTGTAGAATTTGATGGTTACCTTTATAACGCAGTAATAGCCCTAAAGTGCAGCCCTTATATCATGAAAAACTTGACATTTTTTTCACAATAGTGTTGTGAAGGTCTGGGAAAAGTGGGAGTATTTTTACAGTCTTCTTAAAATCCTTTCTTACGCTTTAATTCCACCTGTAAACTTTCAGTAACTTTCGTATACTAGAGAAAATGGAACGTAACTACTGAGGATTGTTTGTTTTGTGAATTTCGCGCGAAGCTACACGAGGGCTATCTGCGCTAGCCGTCCCTAATTTAGCAGTGTATGACTAGAGGGAAGGCAGCTAGTCATCACCACCCACCGCCAACTCTTGGGCTACTCTTTTACCGACGAATAGTGGGATTGACCGTCACATTATAACGCCCCTACGGCTGAAAGGGCGAGCATGTTTGGTATGACGGGGATTACTACTTACTGAGGAAGAACGTTATGAAAATATGCGTTGTTGATATTTACAGAAATTTTATAAAATACATATAAAACAAGGTTAATTTTCATTGAAGTATATCTTAGGAACAAGTATCTAGTAACATAGCATGTTTTAGGTAAATATTAAAATTATGTTACTCAGCGTAACATTTGAATTAAAGTTCCATTGTTTTCAAATGTAATTAATTTGTTTTTTAAAAGTCAATTGAAAATAGTTTATGTATTAGTTTGTTTGTTTGTTTTAACTGTTGTTTACTTAAATCTCATTATGGCGTTCATGGTCCATTACATTTTAGTGAGCAGAGTTAGGCCCCGCATGGCCAGATGGTTAGAGCGCTTGTTTCGCCATCTGAGAGTCGCGGATACGAATCCTCGTCCCACCAAACATGCTCGCCCATTCAGCCGTGGGGGCGTTATAACGTGACGATCAATCCCACTATTCGTTGGTAAAAAAGTAGCCCAAGAGTTGACGGTGGGTGGTGATGACTAGCTGCCTTCCATCTAGTCTTACACTGCAAAATTAGAGACGGCTAGCGCAGATAGCCCTCTTGTAGGTTTGCGCAAAATTCAATACAAACAGACAAAAAAAACAAAGTTGTTGTCCACGTCTCCTTTTAAAAAAACAATCGACTACACTAATGGCGATCCTACCTCCCGATGAGGACATGTATTCTCATATACCTCCTAAGACGGATCATACCATCTTAATTTTTTGGTCCCCCCCCTTGTCAAAATTACTGCCAGAGAAATGTATTGTCGTTAGGGGCAGCAGGTAAAGGTAATTTGCTCAAACAAATTACGGAATGGTTAAGTTAAGGTAGCTCTGATAAAAGGAA
This sequence comes from Limulus polyphemus, assembly GCF_000517525.1. NCBI lineage: Eukaryota > Metazoa > Arthropoda > Merostomata > Xiphosura > Limulidae > Limulus > Limulus polyphemus. The sequence continues at coordinate 538,813 of NW_013665710.1, forward strand.
GTTAAGTTTGAGTGTATAACTTCAGTGTATAACTGATAAAAGGAAGTTAAGTTTGAGTGTATAACTTCAGTGTATAACTGATAAAAGGAAGTTAAGTTTGAATGTATAACTTCAGTGTATAACTGATAAAAGGAAGTTAAGTTTGAGTGTATAACTTCAGTGTATAACTGATAAAAGGAAGTTAAGTTTGAGTGTATAACTTCAGTGTATAACTCATCTTGGGAGTTTTTAAATTATTGACTGCCACCTTACGTATTGTCAAAAAAACGATCTTTTCGCACAAAGTGAAATTAGAGACAGCTTCCGATAAAGAGTAATGACATAGTAAAGTGGTATAATAGTACTCTAAGAACGCAGTTATTTAATGAAAGTCATCTGTATAATGTTACTGGAAATTTGGTGTATGCGAAAGTTATTTCAAAACAAATATTTAGGAAACTTAATAGCTGAACATTAGCTATTTCAAACTCTCCAAAATATTTTATTTATTCGTATAATTCCAATTGTTTATAGTTCGTTGGTAAGTAGTTACAGAGTATTTTATGCTTACTGTTTGAAGGTATATACTAGTAACATGAGAACAGTGAAGATGTAGACATTGGTGTTGCTATTATGTCCTTGGTTTTTAAGAAGTTATGTTACTTGATCCATTAAAACGTTGTTTTAGTGTTTAATTAGTAACATTCAAAGTAATGAATTTTCATTTTCTAGTGTTTTCAATAATTATTTTTAAAGGACATGTTACCTTGTTTTGAACCTGTTTATTAATTATTTTACAACGCTTTTTTTGGGGGGAGGGGTATTTTTCAAAACAATTCCGAGTAAAAAGATATAAGATTATTCCAAATTGTTTATTTTAATGTTTTTCAAACATACAATTCTCAGTTTACAGACGTTTACGGACACTCATTCTTTATTACTTTCACTCATACATTCTCGGATTTGATCACTGATTTAGTCTTCCCCCATTGACGCACTGATTGCTTGCTCGCTCCGAGAACAATAAGACTAGTGTGCCACATCTGAATGATGAGTAATAACTTAATTCAAGTAAAAATAAATAATATTACGTTAATCTTCATCCTAATTCTGGTTTATAAATGACTCATATAAAACTGATAAAATATTACACTTCTCCAGGTTAATCTATGCACCGTAGCAGTTGCCATGCAAGCAGTTTGATGATATAAATAGCGTTGAGCAACCACTGCTTTTTCTGACGTAACCCAGCCAGCTTGATGAGCACTGGTATTGGGTGAAAGGACTCACTGACACCGGAAATAGTAAATAAAACGTGTGTTTGGCATATTGTTATGCATTTCTTTTTATTTTAACTCATACATTATAAGAATAGCATCATACTGAGAAACCTTACCACAGGATTTTCGAAGTTTTTACCTTCAAAATCTCCCATGCATGAATAGGGCGTTTTCTGGCGTTCTTGATCAGCTTGTTTGTTTGTTTTTTTGAAATTCGCGAAAGCTGCACGAGGGCTATCTGCGCTAGCCGTTTCTAATTTAACGGTGAAAGACTAGAGGGAAGGCGGCTAGTCATCACCACCCACCGCCAACTTTTGGGCTACTCCTTTACCAAGGAATAGTGGAATTGACCGTCACATTATAACATCTCCACAGCTGAAAGGGCGAGCATATTTGGTGGGACGGGGATTCGAACCCGCGACCCTCAGATTGCGAATCAAGCGCCCTAATCACCTGGCCATGCTGGACCCCGTAATCAGCAAATACACGGGTTACAACAGCTTGTGGCTAAATTATAATTACTCCAAACAATAAAAGAAAAACATGAAAAGCTAGAAAACATTGCGTATCGTGTGAAATCACTATGGCAACACTGTGGAAAGGCTAACAGTTTGTTCCCATAGCGTAACACACACACAAACAGTGATTTGTCTCTTCACATAAACTGGAGTGTGTGGCATTCAACCTAACACTGTGAATAGTATGTTATAGTATTTGCCTGGTGTTTTTTTTTTTACCTACAGACTAGGTACTTCTCATTGTATTGCTTCGTTCTAATATTTCAAACTAATACTTAGTTATATATAGTACTGACGTATCTTTAGACTTCCTTAAACTAGAAATCAGAAAATGACGAAATATTATCAATATTTTAATAAATAAGGAAGGAACATGACGTTTAAATTTTCAATAGTTCTTATTAATATGTATGGCGTAAAGACGATACAATCCTTTAGGGATAGCTGACTTGTAAAATCTTCGTCTTGTATACACAGACTAATAAATATGATTTTTAATTTATTTCTTTATGCAGCTGAAGAATAATTTATTTTTTCCCTATATTCTATTTTTTATTTCCTTCCAAGTAAACGCAGATCACGTTTTCGTAACATCCTCTTGCAAAACCAGTTTTAAGCGACAACAATTTTACAACATATATCAAAGGGTAACACGTAGTATTGTACATCATACTAATAAGTTGGAATTAGAGTTACTGTAACATTTTATGGTATTAAGTTTTATAATAATATAATAATGCTGTGTGTGTTTCTTAAATGAATGTAAACTCAAAAAGTGTCCATTTCTAACCGAGGAATGTCTTTCTCATAAATCGATTTTGGACAATGCAAATATAATTGGTATAGTGAAACATTACATCCCTGTAATTGATATAGTAAAACATGACATCCCTGTAAGTGGTATAGTGAAACATGACATCCCTGTAATTGATATAGTAAAACATGACATCCCTGTAAGTGGTATAGTGAAACATGACATCCCTGTACTTGGTACAGTGAAACATGACATCCCTGTAATTGGTATAGTGAAACATGACATCCCTGATAGTATAGCACCAAAAGGCAAGTAGAAGTCATAGCCAGCAAAAGTAGTTGCTGATAGTGGTAAGTAAGTAGCTCCGCTGCTTTATACAGGAGGGTTATTATAAAGAAAGTTTCGGAGTTCAGCGCACCATATCTCACACACGGTATGGCATAGTAAAGTTAAACTCACAGGATATTAAGGGTATCATACGGACGTAATTGCCACAGTTTTCACATGTTTTTATCAGGGATGCCATTATAAACTAACGTCTGAACAATCACAGCAGCTGTTCAAAATATGCTCCTCCAGCCTCCAGAATACATTGCATCCGAGTGACAATTCTCATTTCAACTGGTATGTATCCTTGATGACTGGATCTGTGCCACTTACCGGGAAATTGTATCCTTGAGAACTGGATCTGTGCGAAGCTTCAATGGTACACGCGTGACTTCAGATATCTCCACAAATAGAAATCGGCTAGCGTTAAGTCCGACTCTCGTAATGACTCTCCCACTTCTTTGGCCCAGATGGGAATCACATTAGTTGTGAGCATTATAAGGTACAGTGCAGCATTTGCTGTGCATGTTTGCAGTTCACGTGCTGATGGTTCTTCAGAAATGTAAGGTTCAATAATAACCACACTGTCACCTTATCACCATGGAGATGTGTAAGAAATGTTGCAAGTGGTTAATTCTAAGACCAGATATTGCAGTTACGCGTGTTTATACTTTCATAAAGTGTGAAGTGTACTTCATCAGTCTATAATATATTGACAGGCCTTTGTTTATAGACTTGCAGTTTCATCAAGAACAGCAAAAGAATATGTTGGAATAAATTCGTTTTCTTCAGTGCTTTAACATGATGGAGCTTGTGAGGAAACGTCCGCAAAGTTGCCCGAAGAACCTTAAGAACAGTTGAAATTGGCAAATCCAGACACTGGGCGACATATGAAGTGCTCTGTTGCACTTGTGCTGGCTTGTTCTGCTACGACATGGTTGACTTTAGCGACAATTTCAGTAGGTGTCGGTTGTCTGCCTGTACGTGACTTATCACAACCTATTTCATCAATTCTTTCTATGAACTTGTGTACAGCAGCGCAGGAACAATGCTCTACAGACATTACGAACTATATGGAATTACCTGAGAGTAGCCTCAGCACTGCATTATTGGATGTAATAACATTTCAATAGTTCATCTCTCTACACACTTGTCAGTTTCATGTTGGTTGAATGCGCTGCACTGCGATTGACAAGCTCATAGAAGCCCATGGGAAATAAACACAGTAGCTTCCCAAGTGGCAACAAGTGACAAATGTGGTATTTGTGATAACCTTAACATCCCTGTTCAATTTCAGTTTCCTGTGCCATTCAGTTTGTGAGAAATGACGCGCTGAACTACGAAGAGTTATTTATAATCACCTGTATATTTACAACAAATTTGTTGCTAATAATAACATGCTGTGCGACAGTATCTCAAGGGATGTACTGCTTTGTATAAATCGCATAATCTGTACAGCTTCTTCAACTTTTGAATAAATTCGATAATGAAAGAAAGATGTCGATTCTGAAACACGATTTGACAACGTGTTAAAATATGGGTTGATTTTGCATAACGGGTTAACGCAGGATTAAATCTGCGGAACAGGTCGAACTTACGATAAATTCTGCATGACACATGAAAAGGAATGCATGAGCAGTGCCATTGTATGTTTATATTCTTGCAGAGGATATGATATGCAGAATCAGGTCTCTTTATGCAGATCCGACCCGTTTTCTAACCGATTGTGCAGAATTGCCCTGTTATGTAGATTCAGTCGTATGTTAACTCGTTATGCACAATCGAACAGCTATACAGAATTAGATGAAGTTATGCAAGTTATGAGATTTATGCATCCTTCTCACAAAAGCAAGTTATTCAATGTTAATAACAGCACTTATTACGCCTGTTAAAATTTAAAACTATTTTTGAATGTACCTCTAACGACGTGCAACTGGCAACGTTTAGGTTAAACGTTGTCAATCATCGATGAAAATATATACTTTCTGACTCTGGGGATAAGTATTGAATAATTATAAAAAGGAAATGAAGTCATACTAGGCAAAGGGAAAAACTTGAGATTTTGCTAACTTCAAAATATCTTGTTCTTTTTGTTTCTGAAGAAGAATAATTCTCCTCTTCAAAAGCCCGATTCACCAGATAAATGTCAGCAAAGTTTTTACAGAGTGCATGTAAACCGTTCAAAGGTATCAGAAAATTTCATATTCCGTATGATATAATATAATGTTGATTGAATGTATACAGATCTAAGAAATTGTGTTTTTAAAAAGATCTTTATTAGTGAACATATTGTTGCGTCATCGAGGTCACGTGACTGGTGTGGCGCCCTCTAGTTTCTAGAACTATCTTGTTTCTTCATGAATGCTCTAGTATTTACTAGATGGGGTAGGCGGGTATATATAAGAGGGGAAGATTGTAATGTGTGTGTAGATAGTGAGTAATTGATGTGCAGTCAGAAGTATTATTGAGCACGTTCGTTG
>NW_013665710.1:544972-547670 GCF_000517525.1 Limulus polyphemus
TTTCGTCGGAACGAAGTTACGGAAAGTTAATTAACAAACGGAGACGTAACAATATCTTCTAGTTTGTAACTCACAATTAATTTTTCATAAGTTTTGTTTAGATGGCATTATATTGTTGAATAGGGTGTTAATTTTTTGGTTTTATATCTTATTAGTCCTACCTATAGATAGATAATCACAACTATTGAGTCAATGTTGGTAATGTGCATAAAGTAGTCTTATCTGTCGTAGAAAAAATGATGAAATAAAAATGTTTTAAATCTATGGATTTTAAAAAGGGAACAGCCTTCAATAAACGACGTATGAATATGGCATAATTTAAATGCAAACTATGTATATTTTAATAATGATTATTGAAAAGAAAATTATTTGAATCAGTATATAATCACATATTATTTGAATCAGTATATAAACACATATTATTTGAATCAGTATATAATCACATATTATCTGAATCAGTATATAAACACATATTATTTGAATCAGTAGATAATCACATATTATCTGAATCAGTATATAAACACATATTATTTGAATCAGTATATAAACACATATTATTTGAATTAGTAGATAAACACATATTATTTGAATCAGTATATAAACACATATTATCTGAATCAGTATATAATCACATATTATCTGAATCAGTATATAAACACATTTTATCTGAATCAGTATATAATCACATATTATCTGAATCAGTATATAATCACATATTATCTGAATCAATATATAATCACACAAACAAAGAAACAAAGGGGGATTTCAGAAAAGTTTCTTTGATTTATCATACGTCTGAAAACGTATCAAGAGGTAATTTGACAGATTCAGAAGGTAAAGATGAGAAGATACATTCCTGGTCCAGATATATTCTAATAGGTGAAATACAAGTATTTCAGTACAGAGTGAGAAAAGGTGAAGAAATTGCAAGATCTACATGGAAAATTGCAATAAATATGAGTGCAGAGCACATGAGTATTAGATAGACCTAAATGTTCATTTTAAATTTAATACGAGAGTATTAATTAGTTTTTATTGTGCGAACGTTAAAGTAAGTTATTTTTAGAAGCGATAGTTTGGCAAATTTACTTACGTGATTTGTAGTTCAGTTGTTGGGAATTGAGGTCATGTTGCTGAATTTTCCTCGTTACTTTACGTAAGTATTGTTGTATCATATATCTAATGGTGTGTAGAAAGTTCTAGGCCTCGGTTGGGATATCTAAAAATACACGAAGAAAATGTGATAGAAAGTTAAATAAAAAAAAAGAGAAAGAAATAGAGATAGACTATATGATCATCAGTTTAGTCATAAAAACTGTATAGTGGCGACATTTAAAGTGTAATAATCGCACATTGTATTGTAATAGCGAAGTAGAGATGAATAATTCGTCTTGTCAACTGGGTTCTAAAGTAACTGAACCATTCTGTGTGGTCGTTTGACGAAAAAGAGAATTATTTAATGCCCTGGATTCAACTGTGGTAATTAACTGTGTATCTGAACATTTGTATATATGTTTGACTTGTTTTAATATGTTATTTTAAAACAAGTGGACTGTGTGCTGTTTGTTTATTGTTGAAATTTATCGCCAAAAAGTCACAGACGCTTACTGTAAAAAAAATCACTGCCCAGAAAACCTGACATTGAGTTGTTCTATCTTTTAATCATGATAACTTCATTAAGTATCAAATAATATAACTTACTTGCTTTATTAGTTATTTAGAAATGCACAATTGTGTATTGTAGCCATATATTCTAAGACTGAAGTTTTCGTGCTATGTGAAGCTAATTCTTGAAATTCAAATGTTGTTCCCACTCACTATACTAATTTCATAGTAAAATATCTTTCTTACAGTTATTTCAAGAAATGCAAAATCAACGGATAAAAAGGCAATTCATGTAAATTTTGCTAGCCTGAAACCAATGAAACTACTAAACGTTACCATTGCTAGTAGTTGATCTATAAGTTCAGAAGAAAATCCAAAAGCTGAAAATGTAAGTCAATTTATCTTATTTTCCTGTTAGACAAAATTAAAACAATTTGTTCTGATTAAAATTTGCTTTTACCCTAAGTAATGATAATCTCAGTCATATTTAGAATGTTAAAGATCACGTGTATAGTGTGTAACGAATTTGTTGTTATGCATTTATTTTAATATCGACGTTGTTTAGATTAAGTTTATATTTAAAAACATGCATAGCTTATAGTATTGCGAAATTCCCGCCTATTCTCCAAAGTCGTAGAAGATTCTCGAGAGTAAAAATCAACGACATATGTGTGTATGTAAACGCTTAAACCAGTATTGTTACGTAAGATTGAAGTTTCTAGAAAACATTCCCACGCTATAAATATAACTAACGCGACGCGCCAAGAGAGTATCTATTATTAGTTCGCTATAATCAGCAAACTATAAACTCCGAAAACTATAATTGTGATTTTTAGAACGCTTATCATTCGGAAAATTTAAAATATTCGACCAGGAATATTTATAAATTTCGAACATTACAAATCATTTAACTTCAGTGGATTCTCATCAGACATTAGTATTTTTTTATGAAAACATTACCAACTTCAACGGTGGAAAACATCGTGTGTGGCCAAGGAGAAAAAGCTAGCTAGCTTCCCGGCGAATCGTACTTACATCAACCCGTTCATCGTAAACACTCGATAAGATATCAAGGAAGTTCCAGACTAGAAAG
>NW_013665710.1:547691-549225 GCF_000517525.1 Limulus polyphemus
GTGAAACTTTTGTTGATGAATCATTGTTTGTAATAACTATTTGTAATAACTGTGATTGTAAATTGTACTGTTATGTGTATATCAAAACGTATTTGTGTTAAAAATGAAGACGATGTGTATCAACCTTGTTGGCAAATATCGTAAATTGACTAATATATCAGCATATATTTAAATATTAAATCCAAAATACAACTTAACTACTAAATTTAAATTATCAGTTAACTCGGCTTCGGACTATTTGAAATTCTAATACGTAACAAGTGTCTTAACACTTTTTGAGAAATAACTGCAATATGGCCAGGAAATCAGAAGTTGTTGTTATGGTGGTCAATATGTTTCAGACTGTGATTTATTTTCATCGTGGGACACACTGCTAGTACTAAGTTCGGGCCCAAATTATTGTGTGTTACACACTGTGAACCTAACTAAATAATGATGTGTGCGTGTGTTTTGTGTAAACTTTGTGTGGAATTTCCGTAAAAGTAAGGCAGCAGCAGAGAGTATGATCTTGCAATGCTCGTTCTCTGAAAGTTCTGGTGTTAAAAGCTGACCATGTGCAGCTGATTTTAATTTTTCACACATTTATATGTAGGCTACCTAAAGTCACTGAATATCAGAACAATGATAGAAAATTCTAAGGTTTCAAGTGAGAAGTTTTCTCTTCATCTCAGCAAAACGTCCATGTTTTGGCTGTTAGATCCAAGTTGGCTATCAATAAAACTGGCTATAGATGCAGTCTCGTCTTAGTTTTTCCCCATTTCAATCTACTACGTACCTAACAGATGTAATGGTGAGGTTGAAGTGGTTGCTTGTCAGAGAAAGCTTGTTAAACTGGTATCCACTAGAAATCCTACCTGTTATCCGCATATCCTTACCGGGCACATGCCAGACTTGCTTGACTAATATAATCACCCAGACCCTCGATCTTGTCTCTTCTGCTCATTGACCTTCTTTTTCTCCTTTACAGATACTTACCATGGTGGTAATTTCTTTTATTGTTCTAAGGATAGATCTGTACCTGGTGGCTGAGAAAGTGAGAGTTATATCTTTCTTGGGGTGCTTTTATTTTGATTATTGTCCAGGTAGCTGGTAGGGCTGATTGTGACCACTCATTCAACTGTGATATTCAGACTAATATCAGCGATCTAAGGGGTGATGTTTCTGATTTTACACAGTTTTATGGTCCATCCTCCAACACTTGCCAAACAAATGGTAGAGGTATAGGCAGTTTATGTAGGTTAATTAAATACCAATAACATTAAAGTTACATTATAAACTTTGATAATTTACAATAATCTAATTAAGACAAAATTGTTTTAAAAATAGTCAGAGGCCAAATAAATTCAGTAAACAAATGTTAAATCGAGGTTGAATTTAGAATAATTGAAAATTAAAATTACACAGCTAGATGCTGCAAAACTTGATAATTGGACTTTGTATAACGAAGACAGATATCTCATTCAGTAATGCAAAAAACATATCTCTATTATCAACTTTATTTTAAATATCGCCTCTTTTTGTTTTTACTGTTTAT
>NW_013665710.1:549703-590619 GCF_000517525.1 Limulus polyphemus
TTTAAACTTAAATCATTTCTGAATTAAGCTGTTTTGTGTTATATCACCAATGTTTTTGAAAAAAGAAAACAAACCTCTATAATCTACGGAGATTCTAAATTAAGGAATCAACAATAATTTTCCAGTTTTATTGTCTATACATTTTATTTTATACTTTCAGTACAAAGACTAACAATACAAGAATATTATGTTATACTTTTGTTGCTAAGCAACATGTCATAAAAGCCATTGTTGGAACGTCATGTTACCAAACGCAACTGGCTTTTCTATCTATTAGAAGTTGTTAATCTAAATGATTTTTACCAATAATTATTCTATGAATACGCCACGAATTCATGTCATGAATGATTTTAATTTTGATTGGCTCACAAAGGATTTTATCGACGTTTGACTGCCTCGACTGCACTTTTCTTCCTCTTTGGTCAAGCTTGATTTCGCAAAATTTATTCATTTCAGTTAGTTATGAAACGTAGGGTTAGGGTATATTATGGGGTGGGATGGGAGTGGTAATACTTGCCCCGTCATTTTTGACGGGCTATACGCCAGTATATATATATATATATAAATTCGGCATACATAAACTTTGTTATATAAATTAAACACTTAACAAGTGCTTCTATAACAAAGTTATTAAGGCTTTTTATTCTAGAAGTACTACGATCTTGTAGATTTACATAGCAGATATTATCCAGTTTATTATTAAGGTTGTATTTTACAGGTATTAAAGTAAATGTAAATAAGTTACAACTCAGTGTTATATCAAAGGAAATTAGCTTAGTTATTCTGTAAAGTGTTTTCTAGTGTTATTTTGTAATATAACTATACAAATACTAATATTCGATAATTTTGCGAAGTAGAACACTTCGTGTTCTTCAAGCACTAACACTCAGTTATTTTCGGACTGTAAGTATTAACATTTTGTTTTCCAGTAATATTTTATTGATTCTCTCAACAGAAGTCTTTCTAAAGTCGATATATTTGTCAATAATTCTGAACTAGAACTGTAATAATATTTTTACGATTTTTTTTTAATTAATAGTTTTACGGAGATTATGTGAATGATCAGTTAATAGAAAAGTATTTCACTAACGATATATTTGAATTTTCCGTAGTTGCATTATTTGAGTATCACAAAATTATAAAAGTTTTTTCATTGCAGCAATTATAATATTCTACAGTTACCAAATTTTTTTTAATTCTATATTTTTAGGGAAAAAATGTTTATTTGTGCTTCTTTTCAATAATTAAAAGAAATCATCTTTTTCAAGTTTCGGAAATACGTACTCGTCTTTCGGTCAACAAAGTGTTTACTAATATTGTTTTATTTACACATTTTCCGCTTGATTACTTAAAATATTTCTTGCTTATATTGGTATCTTCATTTTTAGGTATTTTCTGATATTTTTAGGCTTCAAATAGCAAAATATGCAAGGCAATTTATTATAATCGATAGTTTGTTTTTAATAGAAAAACCAGCAAGAAAGGCTAATTTTTTGCACTCAGTTCAGACGATGTTGGCTGTGTCCATAAGCTCTCTAGCGATAGCGTTTGTTGTTCTTTTTTTTTGTTCGATAAACAACAACAAAGAAACATGTTATTAGTGTCTCTATGATACACATGAAATATGCCTAATATTTAATATAATGTGGTTTATTGTTCTAAACAAAACATATTAGTGTTGTGTACGTACACACTCACAAAAAATGACCCAAGACTTATAAAATGAAGTTTCTTGATTTTTTTAACTTGAAACTGAAATATGATGCAACCGAAATTTTTGTGATAAGACTTCTTTATTACAAAAATATGTACATTGTATGTCATTAAGTCCAAACGTATAAATATACCAGTCCCGGGAATTGTATTTCTGAAGAACACCAGATATCAGTTTAGCCTTAGAAAATAAAAAAATAATACACACATATATATATATATATATATATGCATAGGCACAACCATACTTGTGGAAACATCGTAAAATATATTTTAACAATTTAAATAGTAGGATATGCTGCAAAGGACATAAATGAATAAATCTATAAAACACAATTTATACTGCAATGTCATACTAACAATTAACAATATTTTGTTAAATCATGATATCACATGGATATGTTAAACCTTAAAAGCACCCACGTCCTCTAGCGATCACTTTCTTGTCTTCCTTATTACATATACTTAACTTTCATTGACCTTCTAAACACACAAATGTCGAAAAACAGCAAAACAAATCTGTTTTTCCTTCTTGAATGTATCGTAAGTTTCGCCAAAATCAGCTGTAATGCAAAACGTGAATCACACCTGAAAATACACCATGGAATGCATTATGCATCTCAAACCAAAGCAATAACAAAGTGTCGTTGTTATAGGTATCATAAAACAAGCAAAGCACCACACAAACACTGTGACCGCATGTTCTTTCTGTTCTTATAATACTTGAGAAAGAAGCGACAAAATAACAGTTCAATATAAACTCTATGTCACTAACTCGTTTTAAGTGTCTATTAAAAATGAATTTATAAAATAATCTTAAAAGGAAGTATTATAATATATTGTGTTTCCCAATTTGAACTTAGTTTTAAATTACAGATGCAGTAATTACTAACTGGAAGTTACTGCCATTTCTTAAAACAAAAGACATGAGTTACTTTCATTATTAATAATATATTCAATTATTGAAACTCTTAAGATAAAATAACAATAGAAAAATTCTATATTATGATCCAGCATCAATAAGCTTGGCAATAAAAATGTTGGCTGCTACTTAGCGTTTAAGTCCCCTGTAGTTTCAGCTGATGAGTCCATATCACACACTTAGTGGCCAAATTATCTCTCAACCTTGTTCATCCACATCATACTATCTTTAGAAGACTGACCACCCTGCATAGCAACAGTTCACATTGTAATGTTCTGTTGAAAGGACAAGATTAAGAATTAAAAGTGTGAAAACAGACTTGATATATATATATATGTCTAACAAATACATTTGAATTATATTTGTGATATTTCGTCTCATTGTTTTTTCTCTATTCTACTTCATTGAATATGAAGTTTATTCAGAAAGTCTAGACAAAATCATACAAATAACATGGGTTTTGAACAATTAAATAACAATACAAATATTTATACTGATATATCTTACAATGATCTACCATAAGCACCGTATTCTTGAACAAAAAAACAAATTCAAATATTAGAATAAGAATGAAGTTGAGCGTTCACAAAGTTATAATGAATCACAAGTTAAACTGGGTAGAAGAAGAAATATAAACATTGTAATATAGAAAATATAAAATTCGACAAACAAAAACTACGCCAGATAATGTATAGATACGTGCATTATACATATTTCTAACCTTGCTTAATTACTTCATCTTCATGAGCATGTAAAATTCTTAAAGACGAAATGAACTATTATTTGTTAATTGCTCTACTGTTTTTCGTCGGATGAAACATTTGCTATGAAGAAGCGATTACATTAAGGTTACCTAGCACCTTTCAGTAGGCCGTACTTAAAGAAACTAACAGTGAAAACATTTTATATACTGTCATCTGTTTATCGAATATCATTTTATGTTAAATACGTTATTAACCAAAAAGCTCCTTACTTGCATCACTTAAAAATTCAAAGAAACCAAGTAGTGAAGTTATAAAACTCATCATCTTCGGAGTCGAGCTGAACTAATTCTTGTAAGCACTTTGCTTCTTTTGTTGTTTCGAACGGTTCATTAAAGTAATCCTTCTTGGTACTTGGATCTGATGATGTCACATCGTTAGTTGAGCTGCCTGGCGAGGACGCTGTTTCATAGCCTGTATTCCCGTTTGGGGTTAACGCGCTTTGTTGTACGTTTATGTTCATAGATGGTTCCAGATGAGTTCCGAAAAAAGAAGAGATTTCCGGAAGAAGATCGGAAGCAGGACAAACTACTTTTGCATAAGTTGTTAACAGGTTGGTCACTGACGAAGACACAGAATCAGGCTCAGGAGACAAAGTTTCTGTTTCTGACTTACTTAGAAACATCGTGTCATAAGCACTGTCCTCCTCCTGCTGAGCAAGAAGCTCCTGAAGTAGTTTTATGTATTCAACAGCAGATCGCAGCGTTTCTACTTTACTCATCTTCCTGTTCTTGACTCTGTTTGGCACGTGCTGTTGAAGTGTGGCGAAGCCCATGTTTACAAGCCGTACACGGTTTCGTTCTCGCTCATTTCTTCTAGATACCGATGCTGGTCTATACGGCTCTAGAACATACCCCAATGGTCTGCATTTACTTCTCCGCCTAGAGAGTAAATAATTAGAACTTTCTTGTCTCATACTAAGACTTGATGAATAATAGTTTTAAATGAAACTGAGCGTGCTTTATATGAGATATTAAGATAAGGATATATTCTTTAATGCATCCGTATTACTAAATGGTCGTGTGGCAGTCTCGTGTTGAACAACTTCCCGTGAGTCGGAGCAAGATCGCCTCACTCGAATGATTAGGCAGGTAATGCAAGTCCCTACCGTATTACTGAGATAAAATGTGCCATCAGCAGGACTCTTCCCATTAAAAAACCTTATCCTCATGAATACTAAGCTCCACCTCCAAACAGCTGCCATTGTACACTGTAGCTGTTCATTCTACAAATTTCGTGTGCGGGACGCGTGGCCCTGGCAAGAAACAACACGATACTGCTCGAGGGGCTCAGACTCTATCTCGCTGCACGCAAGAAGCAGAGATATGAGGTATCAACAAATGCTACTGTTTTTATAGTTCACATTTATTCTTCAAGTCTACGAATAAATGTCTATGATGAAAGAAGAATTTTAAAAAATTGTGTTAAAAAGAAGAAATCAACGGAAATAAGAAATTAATATTGCATTCTCTTGAAACTTTCTATTTGATTATTTTCTCCTCACCACATCGAGAAAGTGGACATTTTCTTTAATGTCAGTTAAAAAACTTGTATTAAAAATACGTGCTGGCCACAAGCCAAGGTCGTGTGCCGTTGAAATAGGCGCCAGCCATCGATATTTCAATGGCTTTACGGCACGCGCCCAGCACGAGCCTTTAGCTTTTCCCTATGACACGCGCCAATATATATATATATATATATATATCATGTAAGTATTTTTCTATTAAGTAGAAAACTGTTGGTTTCTAAACTTAAATTACGCCATCTTTTGTTTGCTTTTCAAACTAAACTGTTTTCTAATCTAACACCCAAATATATTTAATTAATTAATTGGCATGATGAGTTCGCCATAAAACTCTTCTTAAATTATTTGGAAAGACAACTCACAAGGTAATGATGGTAAAATGATATTGCCGACTTTTCCATTTCAATTCTTTATTTGGGTTTTTCCTAAATATAAAAGTTGATTTTCTATCTCACGCTATTACTTTCAGCTTAAGATTAAAACTATAAACATATTAGCTGCTCTTACCTAGCAATCCCTCTTATTAGGGCATTTGAAAACTGTAGTTTCAAACGAAATTAGTGAATTTGCACCACTACATCAACTTTAGAGAGTTGCACTAAATAGTGTTCTGTATGTCCTTAAATTAAAGTGTTTATTTGTGTCATTTTTATGTGTTTTATTCATACTTGCCATCATACATAGTGTTATTATGTGGCAATTTTGTCACTCTTTTCTAAATAGAATGAGAGGGAAATTCCAACTATGTGCTGGAAAAGTTACTACACTAGTATGTTTCTTCAAACACAATACTGTGTTACTTAGTACACATTTCGTTTATTTATCCACCGCTGAGATGAGAAATCCTGCTGAGCCCTCAACTAATCATTAGTATTGCTTGGTCATATTTGTAAACATGTCAATTAAAAACATTATTGTTGGGAATAAATTGTTTGTTTGTTCTGAATTTCGCGCAAAGCTACACGAGGGCTATCTGCGCTAGCTGTCCCTAATTTATCAGTGTAAGATTAGAGGGAAGGAAGATAGTCATCACCACCCACCATTGTGCTACTCTTTTACCAACAAATAGTGGGATTAACCGTCACATTATAACGCCCCCACGGCTGAAAGGGGATTGTTTGATGTGACGGAGATTCGAACCCGCGACCCTCAGATTGCGAGTCGAGCGCCATAACCACATGGCCATGCCGGGCCGCTGGAGATACAAAGAATGCATGTAAGTGTAACGCAATTAATTTACGTAATTAAAGACTATGAAGTGCATAATGCTTTTTGCTTTATTTTAAAATGTATTTAAAAAAGTGAAATTATATACGACTACTATTCTATCCGTGCTATATTATGAGTTAACAATATCAGAGGTGAGATTTGCTACATAACTCATACACTTAATTGAAACGCTCGGAAAGAACACTAATATCACAAAAAATACTTGTATTTATTTAAAAAACACTAATATCACAAAAAATACTTGTATTTATTTAAAAAACACTAATATCACAAAAAATACTTGTATTTATTTAAAAAACACTAATATCACAAAAATACTTGTATTTATTTAAAGAACACTAATATCACAAAGATACTTGTATTAATTTAATGAACAATAATATCACAAAGATACTTGTATTTATTTAAAGAACACTAATATCACAAAGATACTTGTATTTATTTAAATAATACTAATATCACAAAGATACTTGTATTAATTTAATGAACACTAATATCACAAAGATACTTGCATTTATTTAAAGAACACTAATATCACAAAGATATTTGTATTTATTTCAACGCATTTTTTCATATACAACTTTTCTGTCAAAAAAATAATAATCTCTTTGAACATTATTTTTGAATTATGTCTTACGACTAAATACATGTTATGTCCTATATTTTCAGTACAATGTTTGGTTACAAAAAGTCAATATTAACGATCCCCTATCAGTATAGCTAGCAAGTAGTGATTTCGTTTTTTTTATTATTTTATAACACGAAGGTCACTAGCGGACAGGTGCAGATTGTGTATATATATATAATAATTTAAATGCTGCATTTTGACCTTAAACAACTGCTCTAAATTACTTTACATGGTTTTTGTTCTCACGAGGGTCTGGTAATATTCGTATTCTTCTTGCGTTCTACCAAGGTTGGCTTCCATTTATAGACTTTATTTAATTCTCTTGATTTTTGTTTATTCGGGTAACGGTAATTTCCTTGGGCGTATAAACGAGTTCACATTTCCCAGAAGCCACACTAGGTGTATAGTAACAGACAGCACAACTAAATTAAATATAGTATCCTGAAACCTTGACTGCCAAATCTCTAACTTCAAGTGTCGCATTTGCAAGTAGTAAGTTAAAGTTTATGGTGGACCGAGAAATAACGTAGTTTTTTGTTTTTTTTTATAGTGAACAATCAGGACATTGGGCGAATCTAAGTTTGAGTTTACTTGACCAAATAAAGTAGGGGTAGGACGAGAAAAATAACTACTCTGTTGAATTTTCACTACGAAAAGATTACTCCGTTGTCGTTGCATCTAACGATCAATTGACTATCATTACGATGAAATGACTACCTTTGTTCGCGAGGAAATAAGATATCACATTTTTTGTATCATGTATAATAATGTTATATATATTTATTAGTATCGGGGTCTGCCCATCGTAGCAGGATAATAATTTTGTGTTAAAGATATTTTTTATCGTGAAGGAGGGTTATTTTGTTATAAAGGTAGTTTTTTTATCGTGGATGGAGAATGGTTCCATTGTAAAGATATTTTTTTCATCATGGAATAGGAATGATTTCACTGTAAAGATGCTTATTACATCTTAAGACAGATTGTTTCTGGTATCAATTCTGTTGTAGAATCACTCTCTTGTGTAACACACGTTTGACTACATTCCTGAAAACTAACAAATAACATTGTACCATTGAAAGCAGACGCTAAAGTGAAGATTACTCACGCGGCTGTCGTAAAAAATAAGCTCTCGAGAACATTTTTAATTCAAAATAGTCTTTTAACTTCAGATATAGATAACTGTTTCTACTTGTGATTAGATAAGTTTCATGGCGTCGACTATCATCTTTCTCTAGTTTCTTGAAATATTCATACATAATCAGACAGTCTATATTGTTAAACAATCATATATATATATATGTGTGTGTGTGTGTTTATTAGTTAAATTTTATTCCTGATAGCTTACATTGTTACATTTTAACTTCAGATATAGATAACTGTTTCTACTTGTGATTAGATAAGTTTCATGGCGTCGACTATCATCTTTCTCTAGTTTCTTGAAATATTCATACATAATCAGACAGTCTATATTGTTAAACAATCATATATATATATGTGTGTGTGTGTGTGTGTGTGTGTGTTTATTAGTTAAATTTTATTCCTGATAGCTTACATTGTTAGAAAATTTACGACTAAAACATAAGTAAAACATCTTTAATTTCGAGCACAGACATTGCTTTAAACATTGTAATTAGCTGCTATTAAGTGTCACTGAAAGTTAAATTTATATCTTCGTCACCTTGAAAAGCATGATCCAGTTACTTAAAAATACTTTTATATTATCTTTATTTCGTAACCTTTGTTAATTTTTATTCCTGATAGCTTACATTGTTTTTTCGTCGGACAGGTGCAGATTGTGTATATATATATATATATATAATAATTTAAATGCTGCATTTTGACCTTAAACAACTGCTCTAAATTACTTTACAGACATTTGCTTATTTTACAAAATAGTCAACAGGTGCACTATCATTAGTGGCGATTTTCTAAATTTTCAATATAAAGTAATACACAGTTTTTATGACATAGCAAAACAAGTTTTTTTTTTGTAATTAAAAATCGAGAAAGTTAAAGAAAACCTATACACAATTTAGTAAGTTTAAATGGAAACTGTGTAGGTGAAAATGATTTCATTCTTGCTACTAGTGCATCGCATCTGTTGATTGTTATGTAATCTTTCTCTCCGACAAGGTTCGATAAGAAATTAATTCTGTTTTCACTTTTTAATATAGAGGATACTTTTCTTTCTTTAAGTAGATGTTTCGTTTAATTTATCTTTATCTTTCATTAAACAAGAGCTAATAATTTTAAAATTTTTAGCAGAAATATTTTCTTATAATAAAAATGAAAATGTTAGTTTTTCGGTGAGTTTTAACTAATTATGATAAGGGCTGGTGTTTTTTCAGTTAAAAAAATAAACTTAATTTATTTTAACGACTCAAAATGGACAAAATATCTAAGAACTGTTTATGTGAAAGTGGACTATCTTCACACTTAAAAAACAGAATTTTAGAAGTTAATTTATTTTAACGACTCAAAATTGACAAAATATCTAAGAACTGTTTATGTGCAAGCGGACTATCTTCACACTTAAAAAACAGAATTTTATAACTTAATTTTGATATGCTTTAAAAAAATCTTTCTTCAATCACATATGGTAGATTTAAATGTTATAGCTAAACCTTACACTAATATCTTTGTTGATTAAATGATTAGAAATTAATAAATTATAAAGAACCCTTCAGCTTGAAAACTTAGTGGTCCCATTTTAATTTGAAATGCAACCCGTTTTTTTGTTTGTTTTCTGCTGTTGTTGTTAATAATGACTGTAAATTTATTTAAGTAATAGGATAACGTACGTTTCAACTTTACAAACTATTTGCACCCATGTAACACTAAGTAATATCTCAGACGTAAACGATTATTTATGACAACTTAGACATGGAAATAATATTAAATTTACAAAAAACATTTTGCTAGCACTAAGATAAGGAAATTAACAATGTAGATTGTTAAATATGTGTTCTATTACAAAAACAAATACATGTATTTGAATTAAAGAACAAGTATAAATTCTTAGAAAACAGCCTTAACCCACCTATGATGTTGCCAAACCAGTCAGTCTACATCTTATTAATCTTATCCTCAGCAGGAGTTATCCCTGGGAGATCAGAAAACAACATTGCCTATACAGTCAATGGTTGTATACAACTCGGTTTCAGGCCTTGGTAACCATTTCTTTCTATAAGTTGTGAAGCTGTGTCTTATATCATACACTGTTAAAACTTATTGTATCATAACATAATCACATAAAATACGATAACGATTAAGTATATTGCATTTGATTAAACATGCTGTAATCTTTAGAAATTTCATATATACAATACATAGCCGTGTTGTGTAGTATCTATTAGAAATGGCCCCGTAGTAAGATTGTCATGTCCATTGCACACCACTTCTCCCTGTGTGCTTCCCATATCAATCAAGTGTATGAAGATGACGGTTTTCTAGCTCCTATTTCAATAGTCTGGTCCCACAGAAATGAAATCGATCCATAAGCTGCATCCGGCGAGTTAACCAGTATGTCTTTGTGTAAAACAGCATGAATACCCATTTCATTCTTCACCTGCATAAGGTATGTAATGGTTGAACAAATACTTCATGAAAGTAGCTTATGCACATGTGACTTTTGTTGCTTTTCCACATGGAGATCCTTCTTGATTAAGTTGCTTATCATTACATGAGATACGTGGACGACTTTTGCCTATGACCTTTATATACATAGATTCTCAACTATTACAAAACACCATATATTTCTTACCACAGATGAGATAAAACTTGTTGCATGTCTCTTTTTGGACGAGCACAGTGCCTCAAGCTGGTCCATATTCCTGTGTTTATCTAATCTAATTAAATACAAGATATATCTCTGTCTTGGTAATTGTAAATATTTGTTTGTAATACATCTTTACGATCTGAGTGTCTTAATATTTTGCATCGGAAAGAGCTCTTTCATCAATTTTAATGGCATCACACAACCTACGTAATACTAAACAATGTCAAAATGCATTTCTGGTACTTGTACTTGCGGTGGTAGTCACGTGAATAACTGATTTGCATGTTCAAAATTATTTTAATATAATATACTCAACCTTATGTGTTAGTTAGACATAATATGATGACAGTCATCTGAACACACTTTCTCGATTAGCCGGTTTGAACAAATAGTTTGAGATCCAGAGTATATTTACAATTGTGAAAAGAGCAAAATTTTACAATGAGGCAAAATATTTTACAGAAGCTATAGACGACCATTTTGTGCATGCTTCGCACTTAGTATTAACACAACAATTACTTCAAAGTGCCTTTTAACATTTTAACTAACTTAGATAATAACAGATAATAACGTTCAAATTCGATGACGAGGAACCCACTTTGAGACTAATAACGGCTGGAGACGGCTTGAATGGGTAATGAAGAAGACTTTAATATAAGTTTAACATAACAGCAAGTGTACAACGTTTCGACAAGGTTTTGACATCATCAGGTATTAGGCTGAGCTGCATTGTTATGTTTCACTTCACGTTGTTGTAGTATGATGATGACAAAACCTTGTCGAAGCGTTGTACATTTGCTGTTATGTTAAACTTATATTAAAGTTTTTCTTCATTACCCATTCAAGCCGTCTCCAGCCATTATCGTAATAACATCTTTCTCGTGTTATAACATAACTGAAACAGTGAATTAATAAATGAATCAAAAGTTGCAAAATAAATCTCGTTAATAAAATCCTGGTGAGATAATAAACAATCACCACGATGCAATCCACAGAAGTGAGAAAACTATTTATTTAATTATTTGTTAATTTCTCCAAAGTATTAAAGTTAAGATTGTGTATATTGTTATAATGTGTGAAAGAAAGGGAGTGAAAGAAATGTAAAAAATATTACTTATATTAATAGTCTTAATACCCGTATTACGAGTTAACCCTACATAGGTTAAGTAATGAAAATCTATCATGTTTAGTTGTAGGTACTGAACAAGAAAGAATGCGCAGGTTTGGTATATTCAAGTAAAACTAAATTAAAGTTAAAGCAATTGGACAGATGTTTATAAAAATATGGAATTAGATCAGGATATTTATTATGGAATTCTTCTAAATATTTGAATAAAGGGATCATAAGAAAGAATGGAATAAATAGACTGGGTACAAAGTAGAATATAAAATGAAGAATCTATATTAATATCACATTGAGCACAAACACAGTGTGTATACTTATTTGTTTTTGTTTTTTGTTTGTTTATTAAATAACGGACTGTCGATTTTACTGGATTCTATCAAGATCGCGTTCCAGACTGCCTAATTTATTTTTTCCTTACTTCACAAGAAACTAAAGTGACTAGTTCTATCCATATGATTGGTCATTCTTATACAGATATAAAGGAAACTGTAACTTCAAGGTATCACATGAAGTATCATCGAATAACACTGTTGTCAACACTTTTGTACAATGTGCAGCATTACAGCAATACATCACACAAGCAGAACAGGTATTATCTGCTAGGGAATAGCAAAGGAACAAAGGCAGCTAAAATGAGACGCCTTTTTCAACCATGTGTTATGTGAAATCTGCTCATATACAGTATAAAGAATAAACCCAGAATAAATAGTATAGTAATTTAAGAAGATAGAAATTCATGAGACATTTATACGCCAAAATACTTTCCTCTCTTCTCTTCTCCAGGCTTGTTCTCAAGCAAAAAGTTAATTTTAGCTTTAAAATCAATGAACTTTAAACTGTTTGTGGACTATTCTAACTTTCCTCTCTCTTTTCTTTTCCAGGCTTGTTCTCAAGCAAAAAGTTAATTCTACCTTTAAAATCAGTGAACTTTAAAACTGTTTGTGGACTATTCTAACTTTCCTCTCTTCTCTTCTCCAGGATTGTTCTCAAGCAAAAAGTTAATTCTACCTTTAAAATCAGTGAACTTTAAACTGTTTGTGGACTATTCTAGCTTTCCTCTCTTCTATTCTCCAGGCTTGTTCTCAAGCAAAAAGTTAATTCTAACTTTAAAATCAATGAACTTTAAACTATTTGTGGAGTATTCTAACTTTTCACTCTTCTCTTTTCCAGGCTTTTTCTCAAGCAAAAAGTTAATTCTAGCTTTAAAATCAATTAACTTTAAACTGTTTGTGGTGTATTCTAACCTTCCTTGCGTCTGAAAACACTATATACCACATAGACATTACAACTCTTTAAAAAATACAATACATAATTTGTTTTCATCATTTACATATCAAGTGATTTACTGTCCAGTTTCTAGAACTTGTTGTCTTTTTTTTGGGGGGGGGAAGTGTGTTCTAGATGTTTAGCTTAGATATTTAACGACCACAATGACTGACTAACGTTCTGATTACAAAAAAATAAAAAACTTCACTTGTTAATCACTGTAATAAACCTGAACATAAAATAAGCCCTTTAAAATTGAGCAAATAAACCTTTTAACATAAATGCAAACACACATACACTAACAGGAAACCGTTAACAATGAAACGTTTAACAAAGAAATATCTTTCAGCAATAATGGATAATCCAATCAAAATTTTGCATAATCGAAAAATACAATTTCAGATTACAATGCAAATATTTCAGAAAACTACAGATAATGTCAATATGCAATAGAATAAAAAAGTTCACTATGCAACAGTATAATAAAATTTCTTCAGTGATGACAACAAAAGACCCCAAAGAGACTATTCATTTCGTATCCTTTGAAAATGATATTCAAAGAATATCTAACAAAAACATGGATCATGGTAAAGTGCTTTCCAACAAAGATCAGTAATAAATAGACATATACTCTGACTTACAAAACCTTTCATCGAGGAATAAGGATAATAAACAAACAAACATAATACAATATATCATTTGCATACTAAATAAAACCCCTTTTATAAAATGTACAAAACATGTATGGTGAAACACACTTAATAGTTAAAATACAAAATAAACTTTTTAACATTGAACAATGTACCCTGTTTTGCTGATTAGATAGGATTTTAAATTATCCTCTATTTCGAGGTTCATTACAGTTATTCAGTGTATGTCTTTTACTTGAAAATGACATGTATCTTAAATTTGCATGTGCTTCTATACAAACAGTTAAGCATCTAGTGGTGGAACTAATGTAAATTTAAATAAAAGAACATTTATTTTCATATATATATTGGAATTTTTAGAGGTACGTATACGATCCTTATACCTGGGAAAATACTGTAAATTGCGTACTGACTTAAACACGCATCTCAGTTCCACATGAGTGTATGTTTGATGACATAACTTGCATAACTGATTTCTAATCAGTATAGCCTATATTTCTGTATATGGCATTCCCAAAGAAATTTTACATTTGGCTACATTCCAGTTTGGTGGTGTAGATTTTCAATTACTTGATTTATCATGCAAAAGTATTTTTATTTAATTTTTCTTAATATTATCTATCTCTTTGTGAAAAAAGAAACATATTTACGGTTTAACTTATATCTAATCAAAAACACGGCCATCAAAGGTGCGGCCATAAAAAAGATTGAGTGTATGACTTAAAGGAATGAAATCAAAATTGGTGGCCAAATTGGTAGCTACACTTATAGCATTGATAAGAATGTTACAACAATAATTAATTCATTAGTTAGCCAGACTGCGTTTTTTGTTCAACTTGGGGCATGATGGAGGTAAAACAAAATATGCGGCCCAGCTAACTAATGAATGAATAATTGCTGTAAAATTCTTATCAATGCTATAAATATAGATAGTGATTTGGCCGCCAATTTTGATTTCATTCCTTTAAATCGCACCTTTTTTCGCACCTAAGATGTTTTTCATTAGATATCATGACTTTTTATCAATACACACCATCAAACCACTTTAAGTAAGAAAATGACACTCGGTGGTAACCAACATTAGCTTTAGGATCGCAACCCTATTTTTCGGAACAGACCTAAGCTTTACAGAACCAACCAGATTCTTTAAATATATGGTGGTAGTTTTTCCTTTCTAAAACTGTGTTAATAACTTCCTTTATAGTAACGCCATAGACTTTAGATTAACAGTTTCTTATCATCACTTGCATGCAATCGGTACAGCTTAAGCTAATATCATATGATGCAAAACGCTCTTTAATCATAATAATTTCATAAAATTTAGCAAAGTTACACATAAAAGTTGCCAATGAATAATAACCGTCCACCCATATGATTATTTTGAAAACTTGAGCTACAAACTGATGATCTAGTTTGCTTGGCCTAACCAATAGTTATGTATCTGCACGTCCTTTCACCTTATAGTTTTGCTGCTCTAAATCAGCCATTTTTAATCTGAATGACAAAAACTAAAATAGGTCCATTTTTACTTTCAGGTGAAGCTGTAGTAAAAATGTTAAACCAATAGCTCATGTGACTTTTTGTGTAGGCATGCGCAAATAATTTGGTCAAAGTTGAGCAGTTTTTTGTTGAATGACTCTGCACCTGTTGCTTATATTTATACTACATTTGACACCTAATTGTAGGTTCTAAATATCTATCAGTGTACCAAATTTGAAAAACAATCCACATTCATTCGGTGCGAAGCAGAAAAAATAAATAAATATATTCAAGTAAACTTGGAGTTTTATATCTCATGTCTTAATGGTTTGCCTTTAAATTCGTCATCCACTGAAAATATGTGATAGTTTGTATTACCATGGTCCGGGCTACAAAAAGTGGAAGATTGCTAAACTATCACTCCTATTAATAACCCACAGTGTATCATGCAGGTTGTTTTTGCCGCAAGACACACTACCATGTGTCTTGGTACCCAATAAAACAATATTTAAACCAGATTTTTCTTAAATTCCAATGTTATAACTTCTCAAAGTGAAATTACGAACAGGTGTAAGTTCTTCTTCTGAAATGTTTTACATTAAATTTACCATCTTTATTATGATAAAGAGTTGTGAGAATATAAGTTCGTAATTATATTGATTTTCCATAGTGAATTTAATATTAGGATGTCTACTGTAATGATAATTTTAAAAATTGTCAGCATGTTTGGCTTCTCTAAAAATAATAAAAGTATTATTTACAAATGTTATCTAATAAACTGATTTAAACTGATTTTAAGCCAGCATTTTTCATGGTGATATAATAACAGACTAACAAATGATGGGCTAATCTAGATCCCATAGCAACACCATCAACCTAGTTAGAAACATCCTTTTCAAAAGCCCCCAGTAGCACAGCGGTATGTCTGCGGACTTACAACACTAGAATCTGGGTTTCGATACCCGTGGTGGGCAGAGCACAGATAGCCCATTGTGTAGCTTTGTGCTTAATTACAAACAAACCTTTTCAAAAAGAAAAATGGGACTCTTTGCTTTCAAAACGTATGAATTTCTGAAATACATGTTTGTGAAATCTCAGTTCATCATTTTAATTTTGATATAAAAGTTCAGTACATAAATTTGTGGTCTCATCTTACTGAATATTGATATAAAAATAATCTGTTTCAAATCTGAGACAATATATTCTATTATTAAAATTTGAATATTTTATTTATTGGAAGAGCTCAAACTGGTTTCAATAATATATTAATTTCTAATTAATGATTCTGATTTAACTAAAAATCCCGCTAGCTCATGATTATATGTGCATATCCAGACTCTATCAATCTAATTGAACATCATTCTTTATGTACTTTTGGTACACATTGTGCTATCTCTGCTCTACTCGACACTAGTATCTAAAGTCAATTTTTATCATCTTAATCTCGCAAACTTACCGCTGAGCCACATAGAGGCTGCACTTTAAGAACTCCATGTACAAAATGAGAACCAACTGGTTTTATAATAACTCTGTTTCCATTATTACTTATCCTTTTAATGGCCTGAAATTCATCTTTGTTTATACAAAAACTACTAATGAGGGTAAAATCTAGTTAAGCTCTTGAGTTGACTTAAATTCTGGATATAACTTTCTTGACCTTAGGGTTAAGTGGTCCTCCAAAAAGTGAGTGCACTTCTGATACAAATCCTGAAGGTTTTCAGATATCTTCCGACTGGACTCCTGGATGGGTGACTCCTGATGTTTAGCAGACAGTCAGAACTTCTTTTTCACCGGGACTGGGATGGTGTTGGAGAAGTCATCGACATTCGGGCTACTTGCAGGCTTGGATCTTCCATTGATGTGAGGTCTGTTGGCTTCTCCACAGCTGGAACATTTTTGTCCAGTATAGACTTGGCTTCTACTTGCTGATACCCTGAAAGTCCTCAACGTTAATCAAAATACCAGTGAAACAAGGTCTCACATGATAGATGTGTTCACAAGCAATGTATATTCATCCATCATATATGCTGCATTGAACGTCAGCACTGAAAATCTTGGGTTCACAGGCCTCATTTGGTTTCTGCTTGACCAATAACTGAATAGCTATGTTGCTCTTAGTTGGCCTTCTTATTACAACAGCCAACAAGCCTACTCTTTGATCCAGATGCATGCCGTCCATTATTGTCTGGCTGTTACATAATATCACTTGGTTTCAGTAAACAATGAATGGGCTCAAGACTGCAAAACTGTATCCTACACACATAAGCTGGCTTGAGCCAGACAATGTCGATATTTTAATTTGACATTTAGAATTCATTAAGATTTGCATTGTCTTTCCTTTGACACCTTGTTCCAGTTAAAAGTTTAGTAATAACTTTGGTTTGCTCTACAAAGGTTCACCACGCAGGTGTTACTTTCCACCACCACACTAACAGCTTATACATTGTGCTGAAACAATGTTAAGAAACTATAAAAACTGTCTACTTTGCTAAATATGTCAATCTGCATTGTTGAAAATGTTCTGTCACAACCAATTAAGAGATCGGATATGCCAAGTTTATATTTGTAATGATATCTAAGCTATTGTTTATTAATTCAACTACTTATATATTTTTTATTTGATCTAATCAAAATATCTTTCACTACTCTCACTAAAAAACAACAAGTAAAACTATGTTTTCTCTCAAACATAGTGTGAGCCTTTTTGTTACTCTTATCTTTTCATGAAAATACACTAACTACTGGACATTTCAATGCTAAAATTGGAATGTTCTCTCAAAACTTGTAGTGGAATAACATTCATAGTGTATATTCAAATATTACCTTAAAGACAATAATTAGAGTTATTCTCATATAACCAAGTCTTAATATCCAGATTAACTCTTTTATTTTCATTCATATGCTGCTTAATAACTCTTTGTGTAATTAATCTGTGTATGCAATCCAACACTCATGAATGGCTCCATGTAATGTTTGTAAATGCATATAAAATCACGCATACATGTATTTATTTATACATATACATTGTCATATAAATAAATATATATATATATTTACATTGTCACATATACTATAGCTCACAGCAGACAGCTTCTGACTCATATACCTCATAGCTGCCTAAAGCATCTTCAAAAGCTTCTACTTGATAGATGTGGTCTAGTAGTGTGCTGCCACCCACAAACCATCAAAAAACTAAACAATCACACAAAGAATTCAGCTAAACCAAGACTTTTCAGCTAAAATTCTTGTAAATCGAGACTCATATTCGTGTTGTTACTACAGTATACCTCAACATACACTCAGACAAAACACAACTCTCTCATTGCACACGTACTGGAAACGATCCAATAAGGACCTTGCAGTATTCTCTGTAGAGTTATCTCCACTCAAATAGATCCAGAGAGTGATTCTCGTGAATTGACTTCTATGTTTTGCCTCGAAAATTGAGTTGATAGCTCAGAAAGCAACGACCACAGAGCCATTTCAGTCTCTTTTTTTTAACTTCTAGCAATGATTCAGTTGTGAAACCCTACTTGATAGTTTTCAGAGTAAAAGTCACAAAACCATTTATGTCCCATTAATATTGAGATTAATAACTTATACCAACTTCAGCTAACTTAATGGTAATCATACAATGTACAGCATATATTGTACCTTGCAATACTGCCTAGTAACTCAGAAAGTATTAATTGCAATGTCATTTCAGCTGAGTTTTCAAACTCATGACTATTATTTTTAGTTGTGAAAACTGTTGATATACAGGCATTACGTATACTTGCTCCAAACATACATTTTATGGCAAGTCTCATTTGACAGCTTGGAAACCAAGGATCTCCACTTCCTTTCAGTCAGTGATCCTACAATCAATAACTGTTCTAGTTTTCGATAAATGGATTTAATACAAGCTATAATGAGCAGAAGTTCTGTACATCAATGAATCTGTGTCTTGGCTCTAGATTTGACACTTAATGATCTGAATCACCTTGAACAGCTAGACAGGTACTCATAGTTCTTTTCTCTTAATTTTAATGGTTGGAGTGGGATAAAACAATGTCTTCATCCTAATGTGACTCAACTACCTACCTTTCCTTCTGACTCTTGCTCACACCAGTCATTAGAGAGTCACTGGTGTAACAAATTTTTATTATATATTGGTTTTAATATCGACGTTTGTGTAGATTAAATTTCTATTTAGAAACATACATAGTTATCCTGTTAAATATGTATTGCGAAACTCCCGCTTATTCTCCAAAGTTGTAGAAGATTCTCGAGAGTAAGAATCAATAATATATTTGTGCACGTAAACGCTTGTGTTAGCGCCAGTATTGTTACATAAAACTGAAATTTCCAGAAGCTTCCACACGCCAAAAAAAGTATCTATTATTAGTTTACTATAGTTAGTGTGCTATAAATTGCTAAAAAAGCTAGAACTGTGATTTTTATAACGCTTATCAATTGGAAAACTTCAGATATTTGACTAGGAATATTTATAAATTTCGAACATTACAAATCATTTAACTTCAGATGATTCACATCGGACATTAGTATTTTTACGAAAACATAATATAATTTCATCGTGAAAAACTCGGCTTGTGTGGCTGGTCGATAACGAAGGACAAGGCTATCTAGCTTCCCGTTAAACGAATCGTACCTACATCAACTCGTAATTACCTCGCTCATCGTGAACCCTCGATAAGATATCAATAAAGTTCCAGACTAGACAGAAGACTTTATATTTCTTGTAAATTTGTAAAACTTTTGTTTATAAATTATTGTTAAAAACTATTTGTAATAACTGTTATTGTAAATTGTATTGTTGTGCATTAAAACGTATTTGTATTAATAAAGAAAACTGTGTATATCAATTTCAAATTCGAAAATTTTTATCAATTTTCTCGTTATGAGTCTAATTACCACTAACGAAGGTATTAATTAAAATGAATTGCCCATAGATTGGTAATGTTACAGAAAATTTGCAAATTTTTTAATTCAAGCTATGAGGATGTTCATAAAGAGCATGTGTATCAATTTTCATATGTTTTAATCATTCCTAAATAAAGTTATCGTGTTAAAACATTTGTTGTACATTTCTTTATCTCTGCCACATTAAGTATGCATATGACATATATGACTGTAAATGTACTTTCAGAGATTGTGACATCATACTCTTGTTTTGTGCTCAACTTGAAGGTTATAAGACGTGTTTAACCATGTTTTCTCAACTTGTTTTAAAGGTCAGTGCTACCTTAACTGGTTAATGTTTACAATGCATTTCACTCTCTCCTCCACCGCTGTAACTCAAGTCGATGGACTGATTCATTGGAGTACAAGATGAAGTTCTGTCCAGTCAAAGTCAAGAGGCATCTGTGCTGCTTCCACATACCAAAAACATATACAGTTGCTACTTTGGTCCATTCATTCCTTCATTATCTTATCATATTTCCTCTTCTGTTATACAGTGATTTTTCCTACCTGTCAATTTCCAAACCTATGCATATCAACTAATACAGACCATAACCATTCAACATATTTTACTGGGAGCAAAACATGAGCACATTGGGAGAACAGCCTGTTAATCTCTGTTCAGATGCAAAGTAAGCCATGAAGTTCTAGGGGAAGTGTTCATCCCAGTTTGTTTGGTCAGTAGTAAGCATACACTTGACTGTCTGCATCACTTATTCTACTAAATCATCAGTCTATGGGGTGATAAGATGAACTGTGCATCTTCATCTCGACTAACACTTTGCATAACTCAGAGAGCAGTTGGCTGTTAAAGTTAGTTTCATGATTCATGTTGAATTGTGCTATTCAGTGCTCCCCCAGTGCAACAGCCATGGACTGTATGGATAAACTGATCAATGGATAAGCCTTAGGGGATAAGTTGCATATGTAATCCTACTTATTCACTGTAAACCTGTGTAGCTATATTGCAATGCTAGAATTTGTGAGTCATTGGTTAACCCACAGCTAGGCTGGAACCTAGTAAATCTTAGTATTTGCCTAAGGAGAAGTCACTACAAATACCACTACATCTACTTCTCTAGCAAGTGATTTTAAATTATCACATCATAACGAAAACTACCCAAGTATGGCTGAAAAGATCTTTCACACCCTGGTGGTGCTGCATCATTTCACTGGATAGCCCTTCCATTGCAGTTTAAGCTTTACTGTTCAAATGGAACTTATCATCCACATACATAGTCAAGGTTTCTGTGATACCCCCTCTTCCATGTCGTTCAGTTCAACTCAATAGTGACTTTTTCACAATCCCACAATTGCTCCTCACTCAACTGCTCAATGTGATCTAAAGCTAGGCTGTCTAAACATAGAACCAGTCTTGTACAACTTGTTTCAGAGTCCAACCATTTCAAGAATGTGTATATCTTAAATGCTTCAGAAAATGCTCCAAAGTTTCTTTTGCTGTATTCTCAAATGATGACAAAGTGATCTGCTTCATCTCACTTTTAGGGTATCATCATCAAGGTCAGACCTTCTCCTTCACAACTTCCCACTTATCATCTAACTGAAATGTCCTAGACATTATAGCCACCATAACAAGTGTCATGTCCCTGCTCTAAGGTTGCACAATAATGTGTTGCTCCTCCGTAATCGATGGTTGTCTTGGAAGTATACATCTCAGCTCAGAGAGGCTCACCACTACCCAAGCATCCATTCACTTCACCATTTGGTGTCAGTCATCTCAATTCATGTTGATGAAGCACCTACAGTCTCTCTCCAAAGTTCTCAGACAGTTTTGTCCAGAGATTAGGTTGAGTTACTCTGGCTGCCATGAGGTCAGTTCTCAAAGAAGGAGCATGGACAGTTGTTCTGGCTTCAGCACACATTGGTGATTCTTTTTCCTTAATCACCAGCTGTAACGAAATAAAAGTATGGACCTTTGTAGCATTGGTGAAAGTTCAACATATAGAAAAAGGACTTCTCCTAGACCCAACATCTCTCTTGAGTAACCATCATTTTTCAGTGACCAATTCTTCCTTCTTAGTCTCAGACACATCAGACATCATAAAATGCTTCCCTTTCTCTGAGGTCGATCTTCAAGAAGAACAGCATGGACAGTTTTCTCGGTATACCAGACATTGGTGGCTTTTCAGTGACAGACTCTTCCTATTTGTTATAAGACCTTCTAGTAAGGACTTGTTTAAAACATGCAATGGTCTTACGAATTGCTCACAAATAAAATTGTACTGATACAAGTATTTTTCTCACTGATTAAGAATATGGTTATAAAGAGCACTAGAATTTTGGAACGATAAATATTCAACTTTTCTTTAAATTTTATTATATTTAAGATAATTCTTAATACTATTAAAATTTAAATCTTTCCTGCTAATAATTTTGGTGTTACCTTTCCCATAAGTTGTGGAAACTTTAAATGTTAAGTACATAGGTGATACCTTAGACCATTTAACAATGCTTAGAAATTATTATCTCTTATGTAGTTAAACAAAATGCAAGAGAGCAAAAAGTTGCTCATAAATACCACTAATATTTTAGTACATCCATGATGTTAAGAAACATGTACATTAAAAAACTCAATTAAAGACAAAATATGTAAATCTTTAATCTGAATCCATTTGAAAGGTGGACCTTTCTTAATCAGAGCCCCCAGTGGCACAGCGGTATGTCTGCGGACTTACAACGCTAGAAATCGGTTACGATACCCGTGGTGGGCAGAGCACAGATAGCTCTTGTGTAGCTTTGTGTATAATTAAAAACAAACAAACAATTCTTAACTAGGAGTAAACTGTGGGTGTTCCCAATTTGCTCTGATGAAGAAAGGTCCATCTTTCGAAAATGCTTGAGTCAGAGAGTATCGTATTTTCCTCTTCATGCATACGAGTCTTGTGCGGAGGGTCTAAAATAATAAAATAAATTTTAGGTGTTTGAAAATGACGACTTATTTTGTCTGGGCTTATTATGGCTTGTTGTATGTACAACTACATCTCTTCACAAACTAGTTCAAAGCATGTAGCGTTCAGCACATCTAAATAGTTCTTTTTGAATTTCGTGCAAAGCTACACGGGGGCTATCTGAGATAGCCGTCCTTGAATTAGCAGTGAAAGACTAGAAGGAAGGCAGTTTGTCATCACCACCCACCACAAACTCTTGGGCTACTCTTTTACCAATGAATAGTGGAATTGATCGTCACATTAGAACACCCCAGAGCTGAAAGGGCGAGCGTGTTTGGTGGGACGGGGGATTCGAATCCGCGACCCTCAGATTGCGAGTCAAGCGCCCTAACCACCTGGCCGTGCCGGACCCTCCATCTAAACAGTCAGTTAAAAGTATAGATGCATACTTGGTAGTAAAAAATCAAGTTCTGTTTGTCCCATGTTCCTGTTTTTGTTAAAAGTGCATGTTATCATATCTTTTTATCATGTTTCCGTATCGACAAAGTGATTTTTATACAGCATCCTTTTCTGTATACACTATGAAAAAGTTTTTCTAAGTTCGGGAAAATTGCATATATTGATTTTTCATATATAACTAATAAACCTCAAAAACAGAGCTGCTTATGTATATATTGTAATACCTCGAAAGTTCAACAGGTTCACTTTATGTTACTATTTTGCTATTCAAGCTTTAAGCTTCTGATAAAAGCTGTCACTAAGGCAAACTAATGAAAAGTTTAGTTATATTTTGTGCATAATAGTTGACATTTCTGTTGGTTAACTCATTCTAATTTTAGCTCGAGTAATAGCTTATATTTTGTTGTTGATTTCATGAAAAAACGTGTTTCAATTATGCCTTCACTCCAAGCTAAAAATAAATAAACAACAATGTATATGAAGACACAAACTGTTATTCAGAGGGTTAAGTATGTCAAATTAAAACAATTTTAAGTATGCAAATAAGTAAGTCCCATGAATAAAATAGTCGATATGAAGCCACAAGGTAACGGAATGAATCAGAAATTCATTTTAACAGTGTCGAAAGTTTTGTAGGTACTGGGATGATACCGAAAATTGATTGTTTTTGGGAGGGTGGGTAACAGTCCTTTCCAATGCAAGATATTAATACATTAAAGCCATAAATATATGTTTAGATCGATAGTTTATAATTTAGAAGACAGAGGTATCTCTTGTACTTAATGACATTGAAAAATATAAAAATATTATTCAACTTGGGGACCAGGGCCAAACAGAAAGAGAACTGCAATAATTTGTTCCCCACGGCATCATGTGAATAGAGAATCCACAAACACAAAAGTTATTGTCAAACGCTGTCCATTTGCAATAGTATGCAACAAAATCAATAAGGATCTCTATCTAAAAACAAGTGACACAAATCACGTATACAATTTTTTCTTCTATGAATAACAGGTCAAACATTGCATATCTTGTGCAACTACAGAATAAAATGTATATTCATATTATTTCATACGAAGACATACTGTTGGTTTTTTGTGTGATTGGACCATTGAAACAAGCACTGAGGAACCATTGTCTTCGTACAGCAGATGGCTTATGGAACACCTATAGAGGGCAGTGGTATGGTTTTGACATACACATTACCATGGAGCCTTTTCTCAAAGAAATACTATACTGCATGACTATCATCAAAATGTATGGCTGTCAGATAGAGCATGAATTGAAGTGATGACATGGAATGTCACAACGTGATGAAACTCCATAATGCATTTAATGTAGCGTATTCAACCTCTGTAGTCTATCTTCAAGATAACAGGTTTAAATTCAAATAGTTTATACACTTGCAAACTCTCATAACAAATATGATAAACAACAAAATTGTTTTAATTTTCATCACACTTTTGGTTTATTTGTTTGTTTCAAGTGTAAAGCTACACAATGGGATAAGTGCGTTGTGCCAATGTAAGAAATCGGATCCCGAGAAGAAGAATTCAGCCATCTTCAAAACATTAAGATGGAGATGGTAACGTTGAACTGGAAGTTTATGAAAATTAACAATGTAGAAAAAACGCTAATTAGTAAGTATTCGAACATGGATAAATGAAACAATAGTTGTTTGACACGTGTAAAAAACTAAAAGATGATCTACATTGTTCACATAATTAAGTCTGGGGGGGGTAGATTGGCAGAAATTCTGATGGATAAAATCGAAAGAATAAGGATAAAAGGCAGGCACAGACTCATTTAGCCTGAGAAGATGGAATTAGAAAAAATTAGTGCAGGCAGCGAGGAATAGAGAACAATGGAGAACCATAGTTGTCAACCTGGGGGAAGGAGACAACAAGACTGAATGATTGATTTCCAAACCAAAAATCCTACTTATAAAGAATTTTGTGCATCTCACAGAACTGAATAAAAAGGGGGTTATTTTACCTATTTCCTCTGAACAACAAAAGCAAAATACAATGAATGCTACATAGATTTAAAAGTTGACCTTGACCTTACAAATCAGGTTAAGAGGCATGCCGCAAATGAAATTATAAACATAAGAGTTGAAGTAATGCACTTCTTTTAAAAAGCGCAAAAAAGAAAAGAAAAAAACTACTACAACTTTGTGAATGTTTTATATTCTAAGCATTTGATAAATATTAGTAGAGATGTAATAAAGCCATATACTCAATAACACATATAATTAATCTCTGAGGATAAAAAATACACCAAATAGAGAAACCGAAGAGTTTTCTCGTGTTGTCATTAGCTTTTATGAGTGTGGCTATACCCAATAAAATCAAATGGTGTTAATATACTGTTTTGAACATTAGTTATTCAAATATGTACAAGAATAATTAAAGAGCCTCTTAAGGCCTTGCTTCAAGAAAAGGGAGATCCCAAGGTTAAAAAGGTGTTTCACACAGCGGCATTGGAACGCCCAACTAGTCTTCCTAGAATTGCAAACCTATGAACTGGCTTGATAAGCCTCTATTGCAGGGTGTGAAATCTCCCTGTCCTGCCCTAAAAATGTATTGACATGAATCCTAAGTTGGTGGAGTAGCTACAGGTAGAAAATTGATTTACAGATAAGCTTCAAATAAAAACAAAACCATTTTTATAACTTTCTGTAAGAAAGTCATCCAAATAGATATTGTTTTTCATTATTGTTTTTTTGGGACAAAACAGTTTTATGAATTAAGACTAGATTCTTATTAATTTCCATAGTGTTTCCAAACTTGATCACCTCTGAGAACTTCTAAGATTAGATCTTACATCTGTGGATTGGTTTCATTATGAAGGCTTTGGGGTTCTTTTCTTTGATGTATCTAATGGTAAAGATGTTAACTAAGAAATAAATTACAGAAACAAACTCAATAGCTAGATAGATTCTCAGAAACAAATGTCAGGAAATACAAAGAAAATACTAGCAAACGAGGTCAACTAGTTACATAATGGAAAATTAAATTCGAATATCGGTATTTCAGTATCCTGGGCATGAGCTTACCAATTAATCTCAGCTTCCTGATTCTCGGTGACGTTCCAGTTTATTTTTAATATTCATCTTATCTTCTTGGGCAATTTTCCTTCCTCTTATTTGTTTTCTCTTTTGTGTGTGTGGAGTTTTACTCTACCATCTTCTTTGAAGATAACTTTCTCTCGTGAACACAGAAATACTCCAACTTACCTGATGAACCCATCTCTCAAACCCACTTCTGATCCTTAGGGAACATCACCAATATCACTCAGTTAATGTACTTAATTTCAGAAGAATTCGAGCCCTGTTTCAAACTTGCATTTACTCTGAGCTTCTTGTTTTTGTCCACCAACTATTCATCACTCAGTAGTTTTTATATTAGAATACAGACGTTGTGCGTTTGATACTTCTAATTAGAATTTGCTAACAACTGGTGATTACTTGCGGTAACAGTTTCTTTTGATTAGTTTAAACTGATTAGATTGTCTTGTCTAGTTTCAAAAATTTCATTTTCAATCGATATTGTTGTTTCTGTCTATAGTCGGCTCATTTAAATAATAGTTATAGAACATTGTATTCCATATAGTCAAGTACACGATATATCCTGAAATCTTTCGATAATGAGCTTGAAACTTTGCGTCCATAGCACAAGGTATAAAGTATTTCTTAGATGTTGATGCCTATCCACTAAGGTGGTGTACAATGGGACTCTACAATCAATGGAAGATATAATTCCAGATTCAATAGTATGCTCGATCAGAAATGATGCAAATCGTTCTCATGCATTAAGGTATTTCATATAACTTCTTCACTTACAACCTGGGATACCTGTTGCAGTTGTTTTTCTACGTAATGTATACTAATCTTTCTTCACTAGTGACTATCATTGCTATTGTCCAAACTTAGTTGTTGTTCAGCTTATGTCTTTTAGTGGTTAGTGTATCAGATTGAAGACCTAAGGGTCTCGGGTTTGAGACACGGTGTTTCTAAACATGCTTTACACTGTCATCCATGACCGTATTATATGAATGATAGTCAATTTCACTATTGGTTAAGTATAGCCATTTCAGACGATGGGTTCTGGAGATAGTTACCTTTCCTATGGTCTGCAATTCAAAGCTAGAAATAGTTATATTTTAACCATAGTATCTCTGATGTAGCTGTTTAGCTCATTCTGTGCATAATATGCCATTCAGGTGAACAAGCAAACAACTAGTACTTTTAGTTTCAGTGTTCAAGATCGTGAAAATTATAACATTTTCTAAAGATATTTTGGAACTTCTTGCTAATTAGTCCAGAATCTCATTTTCATATTTTCTAGATATTGCATGGTCGACATGGGGCTTTTTCCTCCAACTTTGGTATTCCTTGGCATTTTGGAAAATTTCCATGTTAGAGGTTGTATGTGATAATTTTGGACAAAAAGGATTGTCCAAGAATTTGTTTTTCCTCAAATCAAAAGCCAGTTATTTTCAAGAGATATTATGGTTTATTGTATTCTGACCCGATGTTTTGAGGCTCAACACCAGGTAATAAGTAACTCGTTAAATATTCTATTGTTTCCAATGACTGACCTAATGGAAATACACTGAAGGTTGCTGAGATATTATCTTTCAACCATCAATGCGCTGGACTCCACAGACTGTTGACATACGACAATGGCTTTCAGTACTATTTTGAACATAATGTATTGATCTCAGATCTCATATAAGTCTGAATCGAATCCTAATATTTCTAGGTCATCGTCAGCTTCATTTGTAGACTTCCATATAATAATCGGACGTGTGTCTCTTGTAGATCTTTCTTTTAACAATCAGGAAGGGTTTAGTGGATGAAAGTTGATCTCCTATTTCCCGTTTTTTTCAAAGTCCCTTTGTAGTTATTTTATCGCTTTTAGCGATATTTTCTCGGATTCTCTATATATTGCCTGGTGAGGATTATCTATTAATAGAGCATTATCGACTTTTTACCGTATTTATTATGTAAGCTCTTGACTCAAACAAGAAGATTTGTTATTTGTGTTTTTGTTCTCCCAGTAACCTATAGTACTTCATTGAATTCTTTGTCTGATCAAAATTGTTTCAACTGACTTGCCTTTAGAGCTTGAAGTTTCACGTCTCAGCACTTCCTGAGTCTCAGTTTATTAAACTCTTAGTCTTTCTTCTAAGTTAAAAATTTTAGTACTGGAATGAAAACTGCAGAATTGATTTTAGATGAATTTTTGTGGCAAGATTTGAAAAACATTCGCAATAGTTTCACATTAAATTACACATTAGACGTTATATCCATGAGTTGATATCGATATAACTGCGATTTTAGACACTATTCGTACTACCGTCTCGTCCATTGGCCGAGTGATTACCACATATAAGATTGTAATGCTGTTAATATTTAGAGTATAGGGCATGAAGCAGCAATTCCAAACAAAATAAATGTATTAATGCAAGGGTTAATTTGAGTGAGAACATTGACTTGTGCATTTCCTTATCAATAATAACTTAATTGTCTTCGACGTTCTCTGATAATCTAAATTATGAGACAAACCACATGTACTGTGAACAGAAGCTTAAAATAATGGTGTAAATAAACACTTCTAGAGCTGTGTTTTCTCACTCTCTTATTATTATTTTAAGAAAGTTTATCCTGTCCATCTCAAGTATCACATTTAGCGGATATTAACTAAAAATTGTGCTATTCAAATATTAAAGACCGAATTTTCATTAGATTCTGGCATGGAAAATCTTTATAAAAAGCTGCCTTCATTAGCGAACAGGATATCCTCAAGAAATATCCACAGTTATCATTGTGAAAACTTAAAAGTGACAAAATTCGTCAAATTTTAAATTATATTAACCAGAAAGCATTGCTGTCTTTTCTTGGTCTTTCAATACCTGAATGTTTTTGTGTGTGTGTTTTTTTTTTTCAAAAAAATTGGATTAAATAAGTTTTCTTTTAACTCACGAAAATGTATTTAATTTCTGAGTGTTGTTAATTGATTTTTGATGGTTTTTTTTTATAATTACAAATATAATATCTAAGTACTTATTGATTTATAGAGTTCGGGTTATTTTCTTATAAACTTTGAAAGTTTCGATTTTCACTTTGTTCAATTGTTAAATGAAGTTATAAATGATTTTCCTTTTCAGTTACTCACGATACCTTTAATTATATTATTTATTTATTCTATATACTTGTAAGGTCGCAGCTGTTTAGCTGTGTGCTGTACATGTAAATATTATATCTGAAAATGGTAAACGTGTTTTTAGTTCATCACAGTTAATAGCTCAATAGTAGCACATGGTAATTAGTCTTCACGACAAATGTAAACCTTGTCTTTTTAATGACTAGGTATTTAATGAGTCCTGGTTAGCCTTGGGTGAGATTTTTCACTTTGTTTAAAGCATACTATTTAAACTGCGAAAACATTTAGGATAAGTGACCAGTCTTAAACCTTATTTATTTTGGCCGTCTCCCAGTCTTAACACGGTTTAAAACAAGAATGGTTCTACCACTCTTAAACTGTCAAACTAATGATCCATGTATTTTAACTAAGATAGAAAATAAAAGAAAGCGTCAAAAATAAAGAAGGGTAACTTGAATAACTTGTTGAAAGTACCCTACGGCCAATTTTCATGTTAATTTAATCTGTATATCAGTAAGTTGAACAACATGGTGGAAAAGTAGACGTCCCGTTTCACTTTATGCAGCTTGCTCAATGAGTTTTTATATACATATATTTATATTCATTTTCCACAAACATTTTTTTCCAATATTGTTAAGGTGGTATCTGAAAGGTCATTGTGTTCTATGCTTGATATTTTTATTTTTATCAAACAAGTTTTTAAAGCCAAACATTACAAGTCTTGAGCGAATTTCATATTAAACGCAGAGTATTTTTTTGTAGGTCATAAATATTGGATAGCCTGCAGTTGTGGGGAAGGTTTACGTGAGTAACATGCGGGTTTGCAACCTTGATATCTAGCATCTCCACGTGAACAAAATAGGCGCCAGGTGCGAGTGGCGGCGGGTCGGCACGCGCCGGGGCCGAAACAGAAGTTGTCATTACGCGTGGAAGTACGTTGGTATTCTACCGCCGCCCGCACGCGCTAAGCTGACGATCCTTTGGGCATTTCTTTTTAAAGCAACGTTAATCTGGTCTACAACAAGGCGTGTCTGGAAGATTTATACAGCACCGGCTGATTTATAAATTATATTTTGTTACTTATATTCCTGAAAAATGTATCTTCAAAGTGTACTGTTTAATCTGAATGTTTTTTAAAAGAAAAAACAAATTGGATAAAACATATATAAGAGATATTTATCGACAACTAATAAGTATTTTTAAACTACAGACAAAATATGACTGTGTATATATATATATATATATATAATAACGATACCTGATATATTTATATTTCACATTTAACCAGCTCGTAGAAAATGTGCAAAAATCCCAACATTACATGAATTTCAACGAGTAGATAGACAGATATTTCAATTTTCTTTACATTGATGAACGACACACAATTCATAGTACCATTTAATTTTCAAATTATAATAATATACTTTGAAATTTCTTCTAAAGTTACATTAAGCTTTCACTGATTGAGGGGAAAATAGAGAAAGACTTCAAAGACTATTCAGTGGCAGTGTTACCGAAACCCTCTAAAGACTATTGCACACTAAAGAATAAAGTCTAATAACAATATGCTAAACATATGTGTAAAGCACATCGGACAGCCCCAGTGTGACACCTTATGCATCTGTTGATGATATAATCTCGTACCCGCCACTGAAACCAGTGGCTAGCTGATAAGGTGCAGCTCTTGGGCAAGCTGGTAAGGTCTCCTAATGATGTCAAAGAAATTGCATGAAGACTGAGAGAACAAGAGAAGATGGGACATAGCTCACACTGGTTAACTTGTAGACTGTAGGAAAGATGGTAGAAGTATGAAAGTGGAACAAGCGTGGAAGTATGTGAAAAGGACAGAAAAATTGAATTGGGTATTATTTTTATAAGAATTCTGGTCTTATTTCTATAAGAATTCTGATCTTATTTCTATAAGAATTCCAGGTATTATTTTTATTATAATCCTGGTATTAATTTTAAAAGAATCCCGTATTATTTCTGTAAGAATCCCGGTATTGTTTCTATAAGAATATCGAGAAGATTACTAGAGCCTGTGCCAGGTCCAGTGTCAAATTCCCCAAGTGTAAAATAGGAGTAGAATAAATATTAAAATCGTGTTATTTACATTACGTGCCCAAAGCTAAAATGTAAATAACTGCTAAGCAAGAAGTAATACACAATAATTAATAATAATAAAGTATATAGTTTCTGCCGACCGGTTGCTTTCTTGTTGTCGATGATTCGGAATTTGGCACAGCGCACTGCTACATAAATTGCGTCTCGATAAACTTGCTGCATAATTGGGGAGGAGCTCCTGCTCCTTTGGGAGGTGCTAATTTCTACTAGCACCTAAATTATAGCAAGCTGCTTTCTTTAGAATAGATGAAATAAATTCTCCCTAATTGTGAATTACTTTGAAGCCTTATTTGACTCAGTTAAGTTTACATATATCATACCAGATAAAATCAATTTTTATAACTTATACTTTATTGTAGATGAAATGTTTATTATGGGCAATGTTTTACTTAAGAAAAAAAATATTAAATAAACGCTCTAATATACCGTCGAATCAGTTCATTAAGTTGCACACCGGATACGGCTATTTGACACTACAGTGGGATTATAACGCTAAAAACCGCATAAATAGCTCATTGTGTTACTTTGTGCTTTACAACAAACAAACGTGGCATCACATATATTGTGTAAAAGTGAAATTCCTGCAGCAGTTACAAAGGTAAATAGTATATAAAATAGTAAGTATGACTATTCCTCTTTGTTTTCAGAATTTTATAATCTATAAATGTTTGGTGTTTAATTCCAATGTGCAAGTTGTCTCGAACTGAATTCCAGCCATATCTATCATCCCGTATTTAAAGGAAACATATCTGACACGTGTGGGTTTACTTTCTTAGAAAACAGATTGTATTCTTTTGGGGACACTTAGTGAATAATAAATACTTTGACGTTTGTCCATATTTAGGTGGCCTACATATATTGAATTCTAAGACAACCTTGATCTTTAATAGTGCAGGAACAGGAGAAATATAAATAGTTGTTTAACAATTAATTTTTTATTAGTGCCTCAAGTGTGTAAGTACAAAGTAAAATATATCCACCTTCCATACAAACCATACAGAATATTATATCCATTAAAAACACAACTTGAAACAATATAGTAGGAACATTGTTTGCTTAGAATTTCACTTTATCACTCTTTGCACGTACGCTATTTAAAACAAGACTAAAATAACTTCAAAATTATAAGCCAAACGAAGAATATATTTCAGACACCTCAAGTAATATTTCATTTTACATTGGAGGAGTACCTGTACAAAAAAACATAAGCTTAGTTAATTCTGTAAAATTGCCTAAATAAACATGAATTTTAAACTCAATAAAAAACAAGAAATAAATAACGTTTGTTACATCATTTTAAATTAGACAAAATTAATCCAAAACCACTAGCAATTTATTTTTATAAAACCAAACAAAAGAAGAGTGTTTGAGACCTTAGCACTAGCACTCCCCTGGGGCTCCGCGATAAGTCTGAGGTGCATATCACGCTAGAGAAAATCGAGTTTAGATGGGCAGAGTATAGATAGCCCATTAAGTAGCTTTGTATTTATCGACATATAAACAAAGAGGTCTCAAGAAATAATCATATTCATGTTAGAAAAGTACCTATACGAGTAAAAAATACGCTTCTTAATTTATTCCCGTAAACTCACTAAACGTTTGAATTCAATCTATAAGATATTAAGGAATAAAGAAGCTGTAAAATTGTTCCTAATATTTTATGCCTGAGCTTTAAGGCGTAAGATGTAGAAGAAGGGTAATCAACAAAACCTATAAACACAATGCAGTCTTACAGTATCGATGTAAGTTTCTGGAACATACTTTCTAATTAGTATTAAAATCAATGGAACAAACCGACAGAAATATAGATGATGATAAGTAAGGCTCACAGAGATGAACAGGCCATATTAATCCATTTGGTTTTTATATTTTTCAGATATTTTAATATGATTTGTTGCTTTCACAGCCAAACGTAATGTTTTTCCTTTCTGCAATTTTTACATTAAATAATTTACAACAATTTTTACTGAGCCGCACCCTCCCCTCGGTGGCTCAGCGACAAGCTATAGGCTTACGACACTAGAAAACGGGTTTCTATACTCATGGTGAGCAAAGCACAAATAGCCAAATGTGAAGCTTTATGCTTAAGAATAACCAAACCAAAATTTTTACTGA
This sequence comes from Limulus polyphemus, assembly GCF_000517525.1. NCBI lineage: Eukaryota > Metazoa > Arthropoda > Merostomata > Xiphosura > Limulidae > Limulus > Limulus polyphemus. The sequence continues at coordinate 583,521 of NW_013665710.1, forward strand.
ATGCTGTCTTTGAATAAATATATTATACCTGAGCATCAAACTCCAGAAGTTATACTATCTAAACATGATGATACAAATATTAGTGTTAACATTATGTTTGGAGTTTTCATTCCATATACAAGCATGACGCATAAAAAATGTATATTATACACTTTCGTGTAATATTCGAAAACGTATTATTATTATCAAAGATGTCTCATAGACTGTAATGTATTTAGTTAATGATTGAAGAATGACGTAATTGTACACAAAATACGTGAGTAGCTCCAACGTAAACGCATCAGATACGGCATAATGATACAGAAGTAACGACTAATCAGGTTTATTTAAGGTTACAATACGTTGGTAGTTCTGTGGATCTGGAGATGAATTTAAAAGAAGGAGGTAAGTTCTACGAAAATTATTTTAAAACATAAAACTATAATCTTGTTTTCTCTCACATGAGTGGGTGTACTTTCTTAGAAAATTGTGTTGTTGTTGTTTTTATCTGTAGAAAGTCATCGAATAATGAATGCATTATTTTCACTCGACATTTCAGTGTGTATTTCGATTACGCTACTAACTAACTCTGGAAGGACAGAAAAATAGATGTAATTCATTATCCTAAGTGTCCACCGGTGAGTCAGTGTTATCCTAAGTGTCCACCGGTGAGTCAGTGATAGGTTTGATACCTTAGAACGTCAAAATAGGGGTTGGATTCCCCGTGGTAGACAAAATTATGTATACGCAATAGTGTTTTTCACAGAAATCTTTTAGATGTGTAATGATTTTGATTCACATCAGTTTAGTATGGTATAAATATAATATTTGTAATTCATAAAATTTGAACAGCTTTTTGACACTTGAATGTAAGCCTGCATTAACATTAAAACATTAACTTTGAAACATACAATTTGAGGAGAGGTGATATCGCCATGTTCATTTAGTTTAATAAAGTTTTTCAGATTTGAAATTGTCAAACTCTTTCGAATGCTCTGCTGCTCTTTATCCTCAGACTAGAAACTGTCGTAAAGTTCTTATTTGTAATAGAACGTTATTAGATGTTGTTAAGGATGTTGTACAATGTTAGATGAGCATGCAGATTTCCAATGAAGTTGTTTTGAACGAGCTGACAGTCAACTAGGGATAGAATTCACATATCCCTCCGCAGTAGAAGGGATTGCAAATTGATAAATACCAAACAATTTATTTACGTTGCCGTTGTTTTTTTTTTTTAGTTATCATGCTTTTAAAGTGAAATAATGTTTTTATTCTTACAGTAAACTTAAGTACAAATCGAATTTCTTATCAAGACACACTGTGTGTTATTAACAGAAGCGATTTTCCACCTACTGTAGCTCGGACTGTGGTAATTTAAACTATCACATATTTTTAGTGGATGTGCTCTACTAGTCTCTTACTTCACATACCAAATTTCAGGCAATTCATTAAGAAATACCTGAGATATAACATCTCCAATTTTGGTTGAGTTTCTTCCTTTTTTCTTTCTTCGCATCAAAAGTACTGAAACTTTATTTGATACAAAAACATACTTAACTTTTTCGATGACGAGGAACCCACTTTGAGACTAATAATGGCTGGAGACGGCTTGAATGGGTATGAAGAAAAAAAAACTTTAATATAACAGCAAATGTACAACGTTTGCTGTTATATTAAAGTTTTTCTTCATACCCATTCAAGCCGTCTCCAGCCATTATTATACTTAACTTTTATGGATTTTTTTCCAATTTGGTACACTGATAGATCTTTACAACCTACAGTTAGGAGTCTTATTTATTATAAATATAAGCCACAGATGCAAAGTTATTCAATAAAAACTGCTCAAATTTGACTAACATTTTGCGCACACCTACACAAAATCACGTGAGCTATCGGTCTACAGATTCATCTAGAAGTAAAGTGGACCGTTTTTAGTTTTTTCATTCGGATTATAGACGGCTGATTTAGAGCAGCCAAATTATAGGATGAAAGCACGTGCAAATACACAAATATTGATTAGGCCGAGCAAGCTAGATTAGCAGTTTCTAGCTCAACTTTTCAAAAGAATCCTACGGGTGGACAGTTATTATTAATTATTCATTGCCAATTTTTCAGCACAAGTTTACTAAGTTTTATGAAATTATCCTAATTGAATAGCGTTTAGCGTCATGTGATATTAGCTTAAGCAATAGCACAAATAATGATGCTTGATACGGCTGTATCGAGAAACCGTTAATCTAAATTCCATGGCGTTACCATAGACATAGAGGAAGCTATTAACACTGTTTTAGAGAGGAAAACTACCATCATATATTTTAAAGAATTTGACTGGTTCTGTAAAGTATAGGTCTGTTCCGAGTAATAAGGTTGCGATCCTAAGGCTAATGTTGGTTACTATCGAGTGTCACTTTCTTACTTGTTGTAATTTGTTGGTGTGTATTGACAAAAAGTCGTGATATCTGATCAAAAACACCTTAGATGTGAAAAACTAACGTGGCTAACTAATGAATTAGTATTTGCTGTAAAATTCTTAACAATGCTATAAGTGTAGTTACCAGTTTGGCCGCCAATTTTGATTTCATTCCTTTAAGTCGTAAGCTCAATCCTTTTTTGGCCGCACCTTTTTTTTTCACACCTAAGATGTTTTTGATTAGTTATAATGTAACTGTTGTCCTAGAGCAGTACTATTATCACTCGTTTCTTTGATACATCAAGCCTAAGAGTTTAACGGTAGTTAACGCATTTAGCATTTCATTTGTGTTTCTATCAATTAAATCACTAGCAAACTCATTTCGTTCCCAAACTTTTAATATGATTTGTTTGATCATACAACTGCTTACAGTCCCGTAAGCACAATTAACAAGTACTTTAACTGTGTTACAAATACTTTAGGGAAAAAGAAAAGCTATATAATGTGCATAAATTCCAAGAAACATTGGTTTCCGATAATACAACTACTAAAACTATGTTATCATTTATAATCTAAAGTATCCAAGAATGTCAAGCTACATTTTTGTTCACGCCCTTCTGTTTATTAGCCATATATTCCAAAAATTCATCCTAATGTCTCTTTTATTGGAAGAAAGTAAATGTATTGTCATGATATCTTTGGTTTGAATTGAATAGGATACTCTTTTATCCTCTATTTTTCATGAAAATTATCCATAGTAAATCCAACCTTAGATCCAATACCAACGTCAACATCTTGATGATAAATTATTCCATTAAAAATCACAATGTAACTTTTTAGACATCAATTTAGAAAACACATGGTTGGAATGCTTGTTTGTTTGTTTGTTTTGAATTTCGCGCAAAGCTACATGAGAGCTATCTGCGCTAGCCGTCACTAATTTAGCAGTGTAAGTCAGCTAGTAAGGCAGCTAGTCATCACCACCCACCGCCAACTTTTGGGCTACTCTTTTACCAACTAATAGTGTTGGTCCGTCACATTATACCGTCCCCACGGCTATAAGGGCGAGTATGTTTGGTGGGACGCGGATTCGAACCCGCGACCCTCAGATTACGAGTCGAGCGCCCTAACCACCTGGCCATGTCGGGCCCACATGGTTGGAATGTCCAAAAATAACACATATCAATGGTCCCTTTTTTTTACTTAACATTAGCATAAAGGCATTCTACATTACAAATTATTTGTTTATACATTCTGTTTGAATTTCACATTCTGTAAACAACCAGAAAAGCTCAAAGCTTTCTTTAACAGTACGTTCAATCTTCGTATTTCGAAAACTCACCAAAACAATCCGATAACTGGTTACTGTAAATGTCAATATTTGAAACTATTAGTCTTAAGGAACATCCAATTTATAGACTTTAGGCAAACTATACATGATTTCAGCATGAGAACCAACCGGTCTAATTTCTCTCTATACACAATTTTCAGCTATAATGCTATCATTTTTCACTATCACTAATATCTTTGCGTTATATTTTCCTTTTAAGTGTTATAGCTTTATTACTATCATTTAATAAGCGATTGACTTTGTTCGTATAATCTTTTCTATTCAGAATGGCTATTTTATCTCCTTTATCCAGCTTTGTTCTAACCAAGTCTGTACGATTTACAATTTTAATAAGGTCTTGATACTCCTCTTTAGATACGTTGTAAGAATTTATTCCAAAATTATATTCTTTTAATATAGTAATAAAGTTTAATAATTGCAAGTAAGGTCTCCGTGCAAGTAGGGTCTCTTTTAAACCATGAGAACTCAACGACACTCACCACTCCTTTTCAAACTACAATCTTTAAAGTATAATTTTCATTACAACACTACTTTTCTGGAAATCTTATGAAGCTAACTACCAGCCAAAGCCTAAAATTTCACTTATTTTACAGTTCTGAATTACTTTTTTTTGTCTAAATTATTCATGAAGTTGTTGTTTTGTCAACGTTTGGCAATTTACTTTTAATACGTTAATGATTATATTATCCTATTCTGTTGTTACACATAATTCAGATAAAACAGAGTCTGTAAAAGTTCGTATGTACATTATCTGGGTTTTTAGCCAGAAAATATGATAAAATATAACTTAAAACTGTAGAAATACGTGGCACGCATCTTTGTTTTTTGTTGTACTTTTTTTCATAGACAAGTTTTGTTTGATTTATTATAACAAGCTGGTAGATTACTTTGTTTTGCTTTCGCCGTGATGAAGATGGACTTTTTTAAAATGCAAATTCAACTTAAGAAGACAATAAATATGTTCAAAAAATAGAAAAGAACTAAGTATGTGAAAAAAAGATTTAACTTCTTGAATATGTGTTAAAGTAATTCCAAGCGACCTGAAAGATACAGTTTCTTTTTATTAATGCTAGAAAGTCAGATGAATTTCCAAACCATTGTGCTCCTATCTCTTGGTCGCGATTGTGACAGGGGGGATTATTTACACATAGTATTAAGAAATCCCTAAGTCCTAGTCGTGATTGCAGTAGGGTAGGTATTTAAGCATATTATTAAGATACTCCTATCTCTTGGTCATGATTGCAGGAGGGTGAGTATTTACGCATATTATTGAGAAATTCTTATCTTCTAATCATGATTGCAGTATGTATATTTACACATATTATTGAGAAACTCCTACCTCCTGGTCGTGATTGCAGTAAAGTGGGTATTTACACATATTATTTGCAGCCCCAAAAATGGTATTTGGAATATATATTGAGAAAACTCAATCTCTTTGCCTGAGTTTCGCTTGGCAATGAGAATCAGTCGTTTGTACTGAAAAATTAATGATATAAACAGGAAAAGTAAATGTAAATTCGGCTTTGATTTTAAAAATGGAGTATATCTATTGACACTCAATTCTACACTTTAATAGTTGATTACCTGAGCTTTAAGAGGCAGCACTGACTGTAGCGGGCACTAGGTATTTCTGTATAACTTATAAGTTAGCTTGACGTAAAGTCGAATGATTTTACAATATCGTTGTCCATAAATTAACGTAAGTGTGCGTCTTTCTTCTTGTTTTGGGGGGGTGGGGTGAATATTTGTTGGATAAAATATGAATAGATGATCTCTGTGAAAACATACGTAAACATATATATATGTTCATATTGTTGATTTAACCATTAGTGCTCATATTTCTAAACCAAGTTAAGCTAGTTTATTGGATCTATGGTAATCATGCTGATCTTAGAAAATGTTGTGGTTCTGTGATCAAGATTCAAATTACGTGAATAGAGGTTATACACAATTCATTTTCTAAAAATGCCCCGGACAGTTATGTGTATATTTTTGAAACAAAATAAAGAGACAGCGAACATACTTAGTCACTTTCATGAACAAACCCTACATGAAAAATATTTGGACGGTTTTCTTTCTTTTTTGGTATATTAAATTTCATGATTACATGTGCATTTTCTAATCTAACATCGCCAGCTACAAGAGAGCCGCTCTACTGTGATATAATGGATGAATATTGTATGAAATTTGGATCGAGTAACTGTGGAATTGCATTCTTTAAAGAAAATAAATCATGTTCGATACAAATACTGCAATCTCTATATTAACGAAACGTATTCAGTTATAAGAGACAGTCAGTAAGATCTGCAGAATTTTGATAATCACCAGTACGTGGCTATGTAGTTTATTTTGAAAAACAGAGTTTTAAGGCATTAAAGTTTTGAATAATACATATGTGATTCATAAATTTATATATTTTTCATTAATACTAGAGCTCTGAAAGCGTGATATTAGCTACTACATCGTAACTACTTTATTTCACAACTCCGCTATGAACCTTCTATAATTCTGTTTCCCTTACCCACAGTATGTATGGTTGTAATTAAGCACAAAGCTACACGATGGGCTATCTGTGATCTGCCCACCACGGGTATCGAAACCCGGATTCTAGCGTTGTAAGTCCGCGAACATACCGCTGTGCCACTGGAGGGGCCCTTACCCATGATAACGTTCTTTATTTACGGTTTTTTTATATCTTGTTTAAAGATGCTAGCCATTTCAACTAAATGTGTTCTTTAAATAAGCAATGCTCCTTATTTAAGATTAAGGAGAGTATTAAGCTAAACTAGATCAGCTTCTCGTTATTCCCAAAAAAACTTGTTTTATGAAGTGTCTTTCACATGTATGGAATAAGTGAAACTTTTGGCAAGAAAAAAAAAAGATGAGGTCACATCCACGTTTTTTCATTTGAAGATAATGTGAGGATTATCACCTTGATAATGTCCTTCGTTGAAAGTAACGTCTTTTCTTGCAACGCGAACTTCTGGAACTATTTCTGCATGCTATTCCGGTCATTTGGCTAAACATAAATCTGCTGTGTCTGACAGCTTCAGATTCTAAAATACGTTGGCAAGAGATAAGACAGCTGTGATGTTATACATCTTACCAAATAAAAACAAGTAAATATAAAGATTTCTGACCGTTTATGTTAGCTAACATTTAATAGTATAGGCAATAAAAGGAAACTATTTGCATATGCCTGTTTTTGTTCGCGTGTTCTCCATACAGAAAACGCATGCGTTGAATGTTATAATAGTTTGGTGCGTAGTATAGATGTAGCTTGATAAAAGTAATTAAATTGCACAAAAACAAACTAACTATATATATATGTATATATATATATATATATATATATATAT